>NW_026926584.1:92500-279252 GCF_032062105.1 Saccostrea cuccullata | reverse complement strand
TTTCAGTGATATAGCACATAATTATTTTTAGAAGCACTTGGCTAATGCAGCATGCATCCTATAATTATTATATTCACTTTCCTACATCAAATATCACAGTAAAAAGGGATATTTCCTATTTTTAAGAAATTTGACCGGTACTTTAATACGAAACTATTAAAGTGAACAGCTCTAAACATCTAAATTTAGATCGGATTCATTATTTTTAAATTCAGAATGGCGCCTTATCAGGCATATAGGAAGTTATGTCAGGCTCACAGTCAGGTAAACCGCAAAGAACCCCAAAAGACTCTCCTACACAACGAAAACAGCTAAAACAAAACTAGTCAGAAACCATCAAAAGGGAATTTAACTTAAATTTCATATCAAGAGGCAAATGCACTTCTTGTGACTACTGTTTTGACACTACTTCTGTAACAGGGTTTTCTTAGGGTGAAAACAGTTTTATGTATGGCATTATCAGGAGGTTATGGTAAGTCCATGTCTTATTCTTAGAAACCCTAAATAAATGTCCGATCAAAATATTAAAGTAAGATAGATTATGCACAATGACACTATAAAACAAAGATTCTGTGAAACTCTCATTAAATTTCATCCAGGGGTAAAGGATGAGTTGTGGATATGAGATGGGTACTCAAAGCGTATTAGGCGGGCAGACGTACAGACGGACAGACATCCCGATCACATTATATATCCTTCTGCTTTTCAAACTATACTGTATATATACCCTCTCGCTTTTCAAGCGAGCAGTATAAAAATTTGAATGTCATGGCCTCTGGTTTAAAACATGAACCATGCAAATTCAGTTGTTGAAAAATTGGTACCTGACCTATGGGTACACCTTGGTTGTATATTGAAATAAAACAACAGGTTTCAAAGTTCAGCAGGTTATATTATTTCAAGTCCAATTCATTTCACATATGGTAATCAAGACAATTAATTATGGCCCTGCAAAATCAATGTACAAAACCTCATCAATGTATACAATAATCAAGTGTTTATATTATAATACAAAACACCAATCATAAAATAGTCTCTCACTAATAAATGTGTATCTGAACGCATTAACTCAATCTAGTTATAGTTTTACACTCATAAATTTAATTTATAAAGTGATCTCCACTGAACCTATTTAATTATGAAAGTTTAGCGATAAAATCAAACAATTATTTACACTTACATTTACAAATAATATTTAACAAACGACTTACCAAAATTATGGAATTTAGGCTCTCCAAATTATCTGGTAAATTTATCTAAGTGCTGTGCTGTTCATGACTGAAAATCCAAAGTCCAACAAAGTAAATTAAATATAGACACAACCTGCTGGTACCACAGCACTGGATAAAAGTGACCAACACCCCCAATAGATTCAAAAACCTGTCTATGGTCACTAGTCATGTGATATTACTAAACCAATCGCTCAATAGAGTTTTGGCGGGAAAATAATTAATTTAACAAAATTGTAAAATAAATCAACACGAACACTTTTAATAACTTTGTAATTTTATATGTTTGTAAAACTTTTATTTATCTACCTATATTTCATAATCATAAATGCAAAAAAATAAAAACACAATTTTAAAGTTATATACACAAAATTCTGCTATGCTACATATGGAATCGAGGATTTGATTTAAAAAGATCTTGATCTTGGGGTAAGTTTGATATAAATCCTCAATCAACCCCCTTATTTTTTTTTAGCTCACCTGAGCCAAAGGCTCAAGTGAGCTTTTCTTATCAAAATTTGTCCGTTGTCTGCCATTGTTGTAAACTTTTCACATTTTCATCTTCTTCTCAACAACCACTAGGCCAATTTCAACCAAACTTGCCACAAAGTATCCTTGGTTGAAGGGGATTTGTACAAATGAAGGGCCTAGCTGCAGAACTGTGTCTCTCCGAAAAAAAAATATTGACAGACCAGAGAGCTACAGTGCCACCCATTGAAAAAATTATATATTTATTGCGCACAAAAAAGTGCTCTGTTCCTCGATTTATTTCACCATGTTTTTAAACTGTCATCTCAAAATATTACTAATCGTGTGTACCTAACACATTTCTTCACTGTTTCCACAAGAAAGCATTCCTTATAATTGTTTTTAATAGCCCTCCTGGCCCTGAAATTGAGATCAACGAAAATTTCGTCTATTAATCTATACTGCCATTTTGGTTTGCAAGACAATTCGGTCCAACACACTTCGTGTAGATGTCAACTACTAGAGTACTTCATAGAGGAGTAAATAATTTCTTCAAATATCTTTTTTGCAATTGAGGTAAGAAGTTTTGAAGAATTAATCCAGAACTTAGCACAACTTTTTGTGCGCAATAAATAAAATATACAATTTTTACGATGGGTTGCACTGTAGCTCTCCGGTCTGTCAATATATTTTTTCGGAGAGCTGCAGTTCTACAGCTAACGAAGGGCCATGCCCTCTTCCAAGGGTAGATAATTATGAATTAGAGAAAAATTTGGGCATTTTTAAAACATCTTCTTCTCAAGAACCACTGGCCAGGAAATATGAAACTCAAGTAGGAGCATCCTCAGGTTGTGTAGATTCAAATTTAAATCATGACCCCCAGGAGTAGGGTGGGGCCACAATGAGGTATCAAAGTTTAACAGGAATGCATATGAAAAAAATCTTTAAATATCTTCTTATCAAGAACAGTAAAGCCATGATTGGCCAAGGTTACTGGTATATGGAGGCATACTCTGGTGTGTAGATTCAATTTTGTTCAAATCATGACCCCATGGGGTTGGATGGGGCCACAATGGGGTATCAAAGTTTAATATAGCTGGTCCTTCCCATCAGGATGTATGAAAGTAATAATACTTGTTCTTTACAAGTACTTTTAAATAACTTTTTGACTTCTGGTAAAAAAATGGTCATACAAATATCCAATACATGCACTTTATCATTACAAGTGCCTAAACAAAAACTAAAGTTTGGTCCATCAGGTAATGAGATAAGTAACAGCTAGATGTACATTTGCATTACCAGAAATAAGGGGGTATTAGCATTGATCTTGGAATTTATAATTATTCATCATGGAGATTTAGTAAATAAGAACAAGTGCACTGATAGGCCCCGGTAAAATGTGAAAAAATAAATAATCAAATTAATTAAGCAAAATTTTTCATCTCAAATCATTAATTGATATATCTAAACCATACAATTGAACAAATTTTACTGCTGAAATTCACATGTATACATGCAAAGAACAAAACGGAACAATGTGTCAGGGGTAAGCCATACATGTTAACCTATTGTGATGAAAAATAGGGAGATTCCGACCACAAAAGCGGTAGCATTGCGCGCGTTGATTTACGCTTGGATTTATGAAGATATATTGCATGTAATATACATGTATGGTTTTACATGAAAATACAATTATTAATCTTAAATATCTATTGCAAAGAAATAGTCAGAAACACATTAAGTTTGACATAAATTATACTTATTCAAATATTTTTTATGTTCATCATTTTGCTATGATTGGCTACTTAACTTAGCCTTTTGAAGAGTGGTCTTTGCTTATATAGCCAAGAAGCAATAATTCTGAATGTTCATTCACTTGTCAAACACAACAAATGATGACAAAGTTTAATCTAGATCTAAAACTAGTCCCTATCTTTCGTTTAATAAATCGGATTTCCCGCAATGATCGAAAACGAAAGTAGAGATGTGCCTCATGGCTTGGTCAATCGAGTGATTTCTATTGACTTTATTGATTAAATTGCGAGCTCCTGTGCTTTTTTAGACGGTGTCAAAGGTTTTCATCCAATTCTAAAATGCTGTATCTCCTTTTTCATGGCATTAATGTCGACGAAATTTATCGTAACCAATGTAATCACTGATTTTGTGCTGTTGTCGTTGTCAAATACGTGCTTGAAATCTATGTACACATCGGTACAAAAAAAGCGTTTGTATGATTCCAGGTCAAATCACGCGATATCTAACGAGATTTCATGACGAGTGGCTTCAAAAATGGATACCCAAGCGAACCAAAAACACTTTAGACGAAATTTTGATAGAAAAGCGGTAGATTTACACATAAAATCGGTAGGCGGGAGATGGAGTAAAAAAGCGGTAGACTCCCGCCTAAATCGGTAGAGTTAACATGTATGGGTAAGCCGACATTTGTGATTTTCTATAGTAAATCGAGAACCGTCAAAGCTTTTATTTACTATGAACCTAACGTTGTGCAAACTTGTGCAAATTACAAAAGATGCATAGTACATACTTGTATATAAAACTTGTGTGAGAGTAGGAAATTTGCGCATGATTAGGCTTGTATTTCAAATATTAACCAGAAGTCTCTGTCGAGACTGTAGCTCTACTGGTTTATACTTAAAACAAAGGAAGAGAAAAGTAGCAATTGGGACTTGAGACTTTAAAACAGCAATAAGTAAAAAAATGATCCTTGTCACTCATCAAAATCAAAAACCGATGCACAGAATTATGTATATAAGTGTAGTCTACTTGTGTGCCAAGTTATATTGAAATCGGACCAAAAGTGTAGGAGGAGTAGCATTTTGAAAGACTTTCACAGAAATTTCTATTTTTAGTAACCACGGCAACATCGTTCATTGAAATCAAAAAAACCGATACACAGAATTATGTATCTTAGTGTAGTCTACTTGTGTGCCAAGTTATACTGAAATCGGACCAAAACTGTAGGAGGAGTAGCATTTTGAAACAATTTCACAGAAATTTCTATTTTCAGTAACCATGGTAACACCATTCATCGAAATCAAAAACTGATGCACAGAATTATGTATCTTAGTGTAGTCTACTTGTGTGCCAAGTTATATTGAAATCGAACCAAAACTGTAGGAGGAGTAGCATTTTGAAAAATTGTTCACAGACAGACAGACAGACGGACGAACGGAGCATTACTATCGCATAAGCTCTTCTGGTCTCTGACCAGTAGAGCTAAAAATATATAAAAAGTACAATGTTTTTCCTAAAGCAAGTGAGAGCTATTTACCTGTATTACCTATGTTCTACACAGATAAATATTCCACAAATTTGATTACTTGATGAGAAAACTGCAAAGAAAATTTGTTACTGACAGATTGAAATTCAATACATGGTTGATAGAGTTATGAGGTTTTCAGTGTCTGTTGACAAGTAAAAAGTTTAAGTCATGTATATAACAAGAACCTTTTTGTTCTTTTACTGAAAGTCCAACACTGTCAGTACATTATATATATATATATATATATATTTCTTTGGTGGGGTAAGTTTGTTACATAGCCTGTCCAGGTATCAAATTTTATACTAACTAGATATCATCCCATACCCAGTCACTACAATATAAGGCCAAAAGAAAATATACACCTGTTTCATGCCCTAATAAAGACCTAAAAAATTAGGGTAGGTAGGTAGAAAATTTTCGTTTAAAGTTCAATGATTGAATGCAGAACACATAACATGTAATAAAAATAATAAAAAGAAAACAGTACCCCCAGTATATTAAGAGTTTACAAGGCAAGTTTGTTAATAAAGATAAAGTAAAAGGTATCATGGGTATCCTGTACATTTGTGATGTATTTTCTATATTCTTTGGCATGAATACAAAGAAGAAATTTCAGAGACAACACACTTGCTGATCTCAAACATGCCATGATAAAGGGTCAACGTTTATCATGCAATTTTTTTACAGGTCTGCCAAAGTTTTGTATTCAAACGCTTGGAAGACTCATCTGTGAAAACATTAAAATAAAATTGTTGGTGATTATAAGAGAGAACGATCATAGGCATTTATGCCTGCTGTTCAATCCATTTCTTAAGGTAGGATTCTTCTCTGGTTTCTGACTACATGAAACATTCAAAGTATATTTGCTTATATGTCTTATATATTGAGGTGTAAGGAATTTAAAAGACCATATTTTTCTTTCCTCATCTCAATTGTACAACTTTAAATAGAAATGGTAAACTGCGTTTGAAAACTAGCAGGGACTATATTTTTGGCGGAATGGTGGCGTATGAAAATATCTTCTTTTCTGCCTCTCAAAATTATCATAGAACAATGAATTTAGTTATAATTTTTACACAATCGAAGTCTTGGAGAAATTTTCAAATGTAAGTTAGATTAATAATGAGGGACTAAACTTTCAAAATATATCAAATAAATATGATTTTTCAAACAAACTAGAACTTTATTAGCTTTTTAAACGCTTCCTATCAAAGTGCAGATTTGAGCCAAAAATCCATAAAAAGTATTTTTTCTCTCTTAAACGATCAAAACTTTTTGTTTTTTTTATCATTTTGTACATTTATAAGACTACTTTATTATATGTGAAAATAGGAAAAAGTTAAATATAGGAAGCATTTGAAAATAAATAATATATCCTAAAAAAATTAAGAAAAACAGAGAAAATTCGGATTAGCTAATATCCAGTTAAGTTACATTATTTATGTAAATTTGGTAATATCTTGCTATAGACCCGATATAGTAATATGTTTTTATGCAAAAAGAACAATCATTAAACTTTTGAAATAGAAGTAGGTATCATATGATTGGCAACAGTTATTTTTTATTCTTAATGTCAAGGAAAAAGATAATGACCTTGACCTGACCTTGCCTCTAATATAAAACGGTCAAATTTAATTTCACTGATACTATCACTTACTGGTATTGTCTTCTTGATTCTGTGAAAATTTCATTGATTTTTAAATATTAGAAATATGAGAAGAATCCTACCTTAATGAATAAAATATACCCCAGTATTTAAACTAGAACTGTCCAATAGGGACAAATACCCCCCGCTGGGTTTTTCAGAGAAGGTGCCAATTCAAAAATACTTTATGGATCTAGAGGTGTTCACTGTTTACTTATAAAAAATTACAGTAAAATATAAGTGCTCATTTTGTTTCTTAATGAGTGAAACAAAAGTGCAACCAAATGAAACATCAATACTAATACATTGTAATTCAATCGTAACATTTTTTTTATTTCTGCATTAAAGAAATATATTGCAATTATGTGTCATGACACTCTGCAAACTAATTGTTGAAAAAAAAATCATTATACAAAATCAAATTAATCTTGATATATCAAATTCATTTTGAAAATAAAAAGCTGGTCATCCAGTAATGAAGTGCTTTGACAGACAATAAATTACAATTAAGAGAATAAGAGAAGAGAGATCTTTAATTCTCGAGCCTTATTCCCTGGAGATTTGATAACAAACACACGCTTGATAAGAGATATGCCATAACAACCTCCAACACCAAACTCATTAATTTATTTTTAACTGGATGCATGTCCAGTCATTATTCCCAAGAGACAAATGAATTTACATTATCTTCTATGTAATGTAAAAACTGTTTTAAACACTTGATGATGTTTCTTTTTTTTTTAGTTTTAATGAGTTGTTTTAAGCTGTACTAGTTCACATTTTTGTACAGATATTCTAGATTCTATCTCTCAAACCTTATAAATGAGCCCAAAATGAACAAATCAATTTAAATAAAAAGTAAAACCTGTAAAATGCAGAAAAATTAACAAATAAAGTTGAAAATTCCAGGTGCACACCTTCATATGGTGAATAATAAGTGTGCAAATTTTCAGATAAATCCTTGCAATAGTTTGTGAGAAACGGTCTGTACAAGACCACAAAATAACCAGAAGTCTCTGTCGAGACTGAAGCTCTACTGGTTTGTACTTATAGCAAAGGAAGAGAAAAGTACTTAAGCAGTTGGAAATTGAAACTTTTCAACAGATAAATAGAATAATTATCCTTGATTAAGTCTCTTTATGTTCTTAGTGCAGTCTACTTGCATGCAACATATATATTATAATCAGACTAAAATTGTATTTGGAGTAGCATTTTGAAAGAATTTCACAGAAATTTCTATTATTAGTAACCACGGCAACACCGTTCATCGAAATCAAAAACCGCTACACAGAATTATGTATCTTACTGTAGTCTACTTGTGTGCCAAGTTATATTGAAATCAGACTAAAACTGTAGAAGGAGTAGCATTTTGAAAGAATTTCACAGAAATTTCTATTTTTAGTAACCACGGCAACACCGTTCATTGAAATCAAAAACCGATAAACAGAATTGTGTATCTTAGTGTAGTCTACTTGTGTGCCAAGTTATATTGTAATCAGACTAAAACTGTAGGAGGAGTAGCATTTTGAAAGAATTTCACAGAAATTTCTATTTTTAGTAACCACGGCAACACCGTTCATCGAAATCAAAAACTGATACACAGAATTATGTATCTTAGTGTAGTCTACTTGTGTGCCAAGTTATATTGAAATCAGACTAAAACTGTAGAAGGAGTAGCATTTTGAAAGAATTTCACAGAAATTTCTATTTTTAGTAACCACGGCAACACCGTTCATTGAAATCAAAAACCGATACACAGAATTGTGTATCTTAGTGTAGTCTACTTGTGTGCCAAGTTATACTGTAATCAGACTAAAACTGTAGGAGGAGTAGCATTTTGAAAGACTTTCACAGAAATTTCTATTTTTAGTAACCACGGCAACACCGTTCATCGAAATCAAAAACTGATACACAGAATTATGTATCTTAGTGTAGTCTACTTGTGTGCCAAGTTATATTGAAATCAGACTAAAACTGTAGGAGTAGCATTTTGAAAGAATTTCACAGAAATTTCTATTTTTAGTAACCACGGCAACACCGTTCATCGAAATCAAAAACCGATACACAGAATTATGTATCTTAGTGTAGTCTACTTGTGTGCCAAGTTATATTGAAATTGGACCAAAACTGTAGGAGGAGTAGCATTTTGAAAAATTGTTTACAGACAGACAGACAGACAGACAGACAGACAGACGGACGGACGACGGACGCATTACTATCGCATAAGCTCTTCTGGTCTCTGACCAGTAGAGCTAAAAATGAAAAAACACCTGAAAAATTCAAAATAATGATCCAATCAATATGAAAATAGCAGGTGCACACCTTCATATGGTGAATAATATGTGTATAAATTTTCAGACAAATCCTTCCAACAGTTAATGAGAAATCGTCCGGACAAAATCTCGTCTACAGACAGACAGACAGACAGACGGACGGACGGACGGACAGACGGACATGGTGATTCCAATATACCCCCCCTAAACTTCGTTTGCGGGGGGTATAAAAAAAAAATATATTGTTGGTCAACTTTAATATTTGGGGATTTAAATAGCCCTAAAAATGAAAATGTAAAAATCACATTTAAAATGTTGGCTAGGTCTGGTGACAGCTAGGAAACAAGATTTTTTTTTTTGCCTATAGCTAATAACACCCCCTCTTCTTTGCAACAGGGACATAATTACGACAGAATTAACAGAGAGGCCTTGCCAAACCAATCCATTTCATTTCATGCTGGGGTGGGTTAAAAACTGCGTTTAATATCATTATAGTTCCCACTGACAGTACTGGTAAATAACTCATATCATTACTAGATATAAAGGGTGCGTTCAGAGTATTTCCAATGGTACCACCACCTCTTTGCCAATGGTAACAATTTGTACCATTGGTACCATTGGACCCATATGTACTCTGAACGAGTTTTGGGTAGAGTTGGTAGGAAACTCACCAATGTTAACAATGGCACCATTGGTGTACCATTTGTGACATTGGTGTATACCATTGATTTCTTAGAAGAAAAACAAAGAGTATTATTCTTGCTTGATGCATCATTTTGCAGCAAAAAATGCTTTCAAAAATACTTTTTAGTCCAGTAAATTATTTCTCCACAACAGAATTTTTCTCCAACTTGTCTTCCGGATTGTCAAATGTAAAATAATTAAATTAATTAATAAAATTTTGATTTTACATTAAATACACTTAGAAGTTATTAAAATAAATATTCTGAAACTTTCAGTCAAGAAAAACCACATTTAAAAAAGATGTTTCACACCTATATACACAGAGTTTATGTATATAGGTGATTAGGTGTGGTAAAAACATTACAATAATTTGTTACTTTCTCAGCTTTTTCCCCGAGGGAAAACTTTTATAGAATAATCTTGTTAATATTAATTTTACAGATAGAAAACGATTTATAGAGTAAAAATGAACCAAATTAAGCATAAAATTTATTAGAATTTACCAAATACCGCCCCGTAAACCTAGAGATCTCTCGGGTTCTCTGTTTAGTAGGACCGACTTGATCACTACCCGCCATTTTGTTTGACGTCATTAAAAAAGTTACCATCGCTAACAGAGCTCTAGTTCGTCTGCAGAAAAATCTACCTGTGGTAATTTTTTTCGGCAAACTTTGGTACCATTGGCATACCAATGGTGAGAAATTCTACCATGGGCAACTTTTGTTAGCCAACGGCAGTACTCTGAACGCACCCAAAGGCTCCCTGAGTCCCTGTATTCTAAATTAAAGGTTGATCCTTTTTAACATGTTACTGGATGGGAGGGATATATATTTAAAGAGACACTGTGACGCACAAAGGTGAATATTGACAAACGTAGAATTTTTGCATGACCCAATTAAATTTTGTTAAATTCCTAAAAGTATCAGATTTCAGAAAATGACAGGTTTCAAAACCTAAAAATTCTATTTTTGTGGAGAAAAATAAGTTAAGTATGCCCCATAACAAAAATATTGCTACATAGCGGCACTTCTTCCTCCCTATGTACGCGTGCGCAGAAGAAGTTGCCATAGTTACCGTGGTCTCAAGTACCCAGGATTAAATGAAAGTAGACCAAAAATGTTGTTGCATTCATTTTAAAAAGTTGTTTGAACATATCTCTCATCTTTGCATGCCCCAGTTGAATGTTGTTTACAAGTTAAAGAGTTAAGAGCTAAAAATAAAAGTGGCGTGAGCTTGACATACACGAAAACTATGAAAAAGATACAACCTTTGTTTTTCCGGCACTTGTATTGTGCAGTCTTTTCTTGGAGTTTAATTGTCATATCTTTGCTATATACTCATTATTTTCATAAGTCTTTCTCTGTATGCTACAGATATCTTAAAAGAAAAACATGATTTTGACTCATAGTGTTACTTTAAGCAATGAATCATTATTTTTTAAAAGTCTCATAACTGCAGGGGTAGGTGTAAACAAATTGAGTGACACTTTATTAACGGGTTATGAAAATTTGTTTGCACACACTGTTGCGGTTATGAGACTATATCTTTAAAAAAAAATGATGATTCATTGCTTATATTTCATATTTTGAAACCCTCTACCTTGACTGTAAATGTGATTTATATTAAAAAACCTATGTATTATCCTTTGTCACAGCTACAGTAACAGCTTCAGGTTAATGCGTCCGTGATTTTTGATTGTGATATTACACTTCCTCAACATTCAAAAATTGTGACGTCAAAGTAAAATACAGGCTTTAACCTTTTGGCACCCTTTCTGTGTTAGATGTTTTCAATGCAATAGATTTCCATTCACTTTATATGCAAAAAACATATGTAATGTAAATATACATGTATATTTGTCCTCAACAAAACATGAAGATAAAAGAAGAGTTAACTTTGTAACAATTTTATTTATAATAAATGGACTTTGTACATTCACTGGACAATGTACATTGTACATGTAATAATATTAATAAATTTGTAACATTTCCCTTTTTGGGGTTTTAAAAACTAAAGCACCATAAAGTTCTAGTCACTGATGGATTATAAAAGGGAATACACAAGAAATAACTCAACAGGATTGTTAACATGATAATCTATAATCTGAAAATTGTTATAAGCCTAGACACATTTATAAAATACATTGGAAGGCAAGGGAAATTGTAATTTCTACATTTGGGACCCAAAATTTGGGTAACACAATTTAAATGATAAAATATCTAAACTAAAAATTCAACAACTCTCCACACATTTTGTCAGTTCATCATATTGAAAACACAAGTAAAAGCACTATAAAAGAAGTTCAGGTATAATCACAAAGCAGTTTAGAGACTGCAGTCAAGCTTTGAACACATACATGGTAAAAAAGATAAATGCCTTCAGCGAAATTGCCACTTTTTTCTATTCTCCACTTGGACTCTGTTTGGGAATGTTAGGAGCTCCACGGCCCATTCCAGGATGTGTCTGGGCTGAGGTTCCATCCGATTTAAGATTCAGACTCTCCAGTAGCGGTACAAGTCCCGGTAACAAAAAATTCCCCAAAGGATTATTCGAGGCTGGCATGCCCCGTCCTAGCCCTAAAATGTTCCCCTGAGCTGCCCCAACAGAAGTGGGAGGCATCTGCTGCAAGGGGTCTGCCCCCACAGGGAAATTTGCACCAGATTGGGTATACTGATTTAGTAGTAGGGTCTGGAACATGTTGAGTTGCTGCTGTTGTTGATTGATTTGTTGTAGCAAACTGGTTGTATTTAACTGTGGAATGGACGGATTCTCGGTAGCTACTGGTGATTCCGATACCTGGGGCTTTGGCTGTGGCATACTTGCAACTGTGGCTACCGGCTAAAAAAAAATTGAATACTGTAAATTTTTTTTTATTTGCGAGAACTTTATTTTCGCGTATTTACATGAGACGGTATGCTCGCGAAATTTTCATTCTCACGTATGATAGAATTCCTTAAGATTATGTAAGGCAATGACCACAATTCGTGAAAATTTTGTCTCGCTAATAAAAAGAGTCAATGACTATCTCGCGAAAATAAGGTGTCGCGAAAATAAAGTGATCTACAGTACAGGACTGCAGGAGATGAACTTAAGGTATAGCAATTTCAAACTAGCATAATATTTTATTTTCCTCATAGCAAATTTGCTATTATAACAAAGGATTTTTCAGAAATATTTTCACTCAAGCATATCAACCATTTTTATACAAAAAACATAGGTAATCAGAGATTATGTACATGTATCACATAAGCTCCCCCACTTCGTTGTGGTGTGCTAAAAGCCTTACTATTATAATTTCTTTCAATAATTGGTTTCTTCATTTGTATTTTTTTCATGAACATTTGTCTTACTTTGAAAGACGTGTCAGTTCCAAAGACAATTTTCTGTGGTGATGCTGGCAAAGATTTTCTCTCCTCTTTTGTAACATCCTCAAATTGTCTTGGATCCACTCCCCTACTTTCAGCTCCCCTGACAGAAGCCTCAGATTCTCTACTGATAGTACCTAAAAAAGAATTTAAAATCTAGTTTGTATTCTTGATAATGAAAGGTTTTTCCCTGGTTACAGAAAATACGCTTAATTTATGTTTATGTATCTATCCATTACCATTTAACAAGAATATCAGAAACCATTTCGATTTTCAATACACATCGATACCTATTATACCTTGCTTGTTTTTCAGCAAACTCTCAAAACTTTTGATCTTCATTTCTACATCATTCAGATTATTCACTATTTCTTCTGTGTTTTCAGTACTGTTCAGCATTGACTGTAGCACTCTCTTCCTACAACATAACATTTCAAGCTTTAAAATATTCTGACATTCCTCTGTCCAAGGTTACATGTTCTTTCAAAATACAGAAAATGTACACTTTGTTCCATGATATATCATCATCTTCTATTCCATGATAAGTCACAATCGGAAGACAGTTGATTTACAGTACAGGTATAGAGACCAACATATCTATAGAGATGTGCTTCAGAGTAACTTACCTTTTGAACTGTAGGATCTGCAGTGTCTCTTCTATCTGTTCAGTACTTAACTGCTCTACATCACTGTCCTCTGTTTCAAAGTCTTCTCCCTAAATTAAATTTGAAGGTTAAAACATAGGTAATCAAAGATTACGAAGCTCACCTCGACGAATGTTATCAGTGTAAGTAATGCAAAACTCACATCATACATGTATTTTCTTAATGTCTAGTATTTATCCCAACAACAATATTCTTGCAAGTTGTGTTTAACCCCTTTACATGGCATGTACACATTTCTATGCATGTAGCATGAAAAACATGTATAGTGTGAACAAATATTCATAAATTTGTTAGTACTGCAGATATCAAGGACTTTCAAGTTCATTGGGATTAATCTGTTCCCAAAACTTTAACCTGGTCTCTTGTATGGAAAATATAGGTCAGATTCAGCATCCAAAGCAAGTCTGATAGTGTCCATCCCTAGATGCATCATCCATGCAAGTTTGGTTCAGGTAGGTCTTATAGTTACTTGGGAATGAAAATTTAGGTCAGATCCAGCATCCTAAGCAAGTCTGGTAGTGTCCATCCCTAGATGCATCATCCATGCAAGTTTAGTTCGGGTAGGTCTTATAGTTACTTGGGAATGAAAATGTAGGTCAGATCCAGCATTCCAAGCCAGATCTTGTCATTTTCCATCCCAGATGCATCATCCATGCAAGTTTTCTGGGTAGGGCTTATAATTCCTTGGGAATGGACCTGCTCTTAAAACCTTTAACCTGTTCACTCATCTAGAAAATGTAGGTCAGATCCAGCATCCGAAGCAAGTCTGGTAGTGTCCATCCCCAGATGCATCATCCATGCAAGTTTGGTCAGGGTAGGGCTTATAGTTCCTTGGGAATGGACCTGCTCCAAAGACTTTAACCTGGTCACTCATCTGGAAAATGTAGGTCAGATCCAGCATCTGAAGCAAGTCTGGTAATGTCTGTCCCTAGATGCATCATCCATGCAAGTTTGATCTGGGTAGGGCTTATAGTTACTTAGGAATTGACCTGCTCCAAAAATTTTAACCTGGTCACTCATCTGGGAAATGTAAGTCAGATCCAGCATCTGAAGCAAGTATGGTAGTGTCCATCCCTAGATGCACCATCCATGCAAGTTTGATCTGGGTAGACTTATAGTTACTTGGGAATGGATGTGCTCCAAAAACTTTAACCTGGTCACTCATCTAGAAAATGTAGACCAGATCCAGCATCCAAAGCAAGTCTGGAAGTGTACATCCCTAGATGCATCATCCATGCAAGTTTGGTTTAGGTAGGTCTTATAGTTACTTGGGAATGGAAATGTAGGTCAGATCCAGCATCTGAAGCAAGTCTTGTAGTGTCCATCCCTAGATGCATCATCCATGCAAGTTTAGGTCGGGAAGGTCTTATAGTTACTTGGGAATGAAAATGTAGGTCAAATCATGAATCCGATAAAATTTTTCTTGTAGTGTCCATCCCTAGATGCATCATCCATGCAAGTTTGGTCTGGGTAGGGCTTATAATTCCTTGGGAATGGACCTGCTCCAAAAATCTGTAACCTGGTAACTCATCTAGAAAATGTAGGTCAGATCCAGCATCCGAAGCAAGTCTGGTAGTGTCCATCCCCAGATGCATCATCCATGCAAGTTTGGTCAGGGTAAGGCTTATAGTTCCTTGGGAATGGACCTGCTCCAAAGACTTAAACCTGGTAACTCATCTGGAAAATGTAGGTCAGATCCAGCATCTGAAACAAGTCTGGTAGTGTCTGTCCCTAGATGCATCATCCATGCAAGTTTGATCCGGGTAGGGTTTATAGTTACTTAGGAATGGACCTGCTCCAAAAACTTCAACCTGGTCACTCATCTTGGAAATGTAAGTCAGATCCAGCATCTGAAGCAAGTATGGTAGTGTCCATCCCTAGATGCATCATCCATGCAAGTTTGGTCTTGGTAGAGCTTATAGTTACTTGGGAATGTATGTGCTCCAAAAACTTTAACCTGGTCACTCATCTAGAAAATATAGGTCAGATCCAGCATCCGAAGCAAGTCTGGTAGTGTACATCCCTAGATGCATCATCCATGCAAGTTTCGTTCAGGTAGGGCTTATAGTTACTTGGGAATGGACTTGCTCCTAAAACTTTAACCTGGGACGCCGACGCTTACGCCAGGGGTATAGCATAAACTCATCTCGACTTTGTTGAGGTGAGCTAAAAAGTGCACTTCATAAAAGTCAAGCAAGAATAAGAAAATAAATTATGTGAACAAATGACATGAAAGCCATCACAAGCACACTAGCCATTACTGGCCAGTTCTTTTGCCTGACAGTTATTATGTACAGCTTACCCTCCAGTATGGATCATCAGGATCAAAGCTCTCAATGAGTTGAGATACATTCTGCTCCAGTTCTTCTGACTCACACTTGAACAACTTGAGTATTCCAGGAACACCATTGAGTTCATATAGGGTGAGCACCTTCTGCTTAACACTTTTCACTCCGTATCTGAAAACATGGCAGTATCATTTATGTTAATGAAATACACTGTATTGTGAGAGCATGGTTCTAGCTCATATTCATACACATTTTGTGTTAAGGATCTCATACAATCTTAAAATTTAAGTTGCTGGTCTAATGATTTGAGATATTCAGATTAAAATACATAAAGAAAAGGGGTTGGGACTTTAAACTCACTTTAATATACTCATAATATTCAAGCTATCAGAGTTCAAGACCAGGAAATTTCAACTGTTTTTCATTTTACATGGGTTTGATCTAATGAGATTTTTTTTTTCATTTTTAACCTCTGCATCTATGCATCTCATACTCTATATTTACTTACTGATAAAGTTCATAGAACAATGCAGGGTACTCCTCTACACTGACTTTGATCTTGTTCACATGTGCTCTCTTCTGGAATAACTAAAACAAAAACAACTTGTGAAACTTGCAATCAAACTTGTCATTCTTCTCAAAAATAAGGTCTCAAAAATAAGTCTAGGTAAAATAAAACATCTAGTCTCATACAGTGAACTTTTCAAACAAAGTGGGTATGACACTTTACAGGAAATAATATACAGGCAAGTTATTAAGTACTTTGTGAGATAAGGGAAATAACTCTTGTTGATTGGGGAAATAAGGTTTCAGAGAGAGACTCTTACCATGGAGGTTAAGACATCATCTTCCCAGAAGAAGGATGAGACATCAGAAGACAGAAGATAGGCCACACCATCCAGGTTAATTAGATGTACCACCACCTCAGAGGTCAACTGAAGTCTGCAGGCAGAAAAATGTTGAATTTGTATTATTATATTACTTTGTTACAGCTTCATGCATGTCTTGCTTCATTTCCTAAAGATCCATTTACACTTGTCATGAAAAAAGTTACACTAAAGGTGGCATGTTTGATTAACTTAAGCACATACTTAGTTCTGGTGAAAACAGCATATATCGTAAAATATTTGTCTCAATTTTTGGCAGGTTTCCATCTATATTACCCCCTCATAGGAACTTTGGTTACATTTCATAAACCAACTAATTTTCATGTGGGAGAAATATCTGGGAGTTGCACAATCTTCTACCAAATATTTCTTGCTGTGAACCATTACTTTAATAAGCTGTTTTTGTGTAGAATATTGTGGATGGAAGTCACAATGACAAATTGCCGATAAATTATGTTGCAAATACTAAATAATCCTTGAACAAAAATGAAGTTCTCCTACATTCAATAATTTAGGACAGGATTATAGTTATTGACAGACAATGTAACAGACTGTGTGCCTTTTTTTTTTTAGCTCAAGATCCATCAGCAAGACAAATTCTCTTTACTCATTTCCCTGATTTAAATATTTTTTTGGGGGACAAATTTGAGAATGTTAATGTGGTTACTTACTGTAGAACATAATGTCTACTCTGGGCCTCCAAGGAACTCTGTGCAGCCAAATTTTCAAAATAGGTAGAATCTGAGAAAGTGCTTGCTGTCTCAGACTCACAGGAGAAGGGAAAATCAGCAATCTATAGAATACAGTAAAAAACACGCTATAGACAGGGTAGCTGAACATTGATATATATCTAATTGTTGAGTTTTTAAAAATATTGTAAATTACCTATATTATTAATAAAAGTGCAAAACAGTCTGAAGTATAAGTCTGGTCAATCATTCAAAAATTTGAAATTTATGTCAAATTCTGTATCGTAATATCCTCATGATAACATGATCAATACACCATTTTGACCATACTGATAAGATTTTAAAGCTAAAACAAATGCTCCCATCGCAGCTTTGAAGAATAAAATCTCATCTTTATTCAAGTGAAGAGCATAAAAGACATTATTTCAGATTCCAATAATAAAATTTTACAAATCAATGCAATCTAGTACAAATTTGTAATCATTGTAATAAAATGCAGTATTTTAACAATGGTCATTTCAAAATGGTATTATGAATAAATGTATACTGAGTTAAGTAGGAATGCATTTACAGACCCTCAAAATATTTACATTAAAATGTAAGACCCATGTTTCAAGCCATTAAAATACTTTTACTTCCCCCCTCGACAATATTTAAATTTCTGTCTTTGAAGTAAATCGAAACAAAAACATTATGTCACTAAAGTACTTTTAAAATCAAAGTATTTGACAAACTCTATTAAATTACTGCTTTCTGTTCAATTCAAATACTTATCATAGTGGCCTACGTCACGTAGTTAATGAATATGTTTGCCAATAAGATTGTTACCATGAATATAATTACAGATAACCCTTCCCCAAACAAAATGATTTTTCACCTTGGTCAGAGTTTATTTCTCCGTGGTTTTCATTCCACGAGAAAAACACATTTAGATTAATATCAAAATCCAAAATGTCACAGTACCCTTTTTTTCTATTTACCATTTCTCATTACGCTTTGAGACAAAATTTAAGCACTTGAAAAAAGTTTCGTCAAGGACAAGAAAAGCAATGTATGTAATCCCATTGTCTGTGCACTGCACATTGTGTACCCCTAATTCATCGCGACACCAAATATTGTCATATCATAGCATTTTTTGAAAACCAACCCTGTCAATATTAAAACAGCTCCCATAAAAGGGGTTCAACAGTCTACTAATGCAAGATAAAATGACTATATTTTCTAACCAAATCTTTCACTTTGAAAAATGAACCTGGCATCTGTTCAAAAATTTGAACATTTATAGGTAAAGTGGGGAAATTTAACAGTGAACCTCTGTAAAGGTCTTCCCACTTTTTTCATTTAAAGTGTGCCGCCAATATCTACACACCCTCAGGCCTCATATTCTTATTTGGATAGTACACCTTAAGCTACAACATGTTGTGAAGTAAGGAGTATACACTAAATTTGACAAAATTTTATAAAAATGTCTGCAGAGATTGGTGAGGACCCTAACTGGGCAGTCCAGCAGCTGAAAGTAGAATTCCGATTTAGGAGGAATTCTTCATTGGTAAGATATTAATTTAAAAATAGATTAATTCTGCCAAAATTTGCTTCAGAATGTTTTAAAATGATAAACATGCAAATTTCATGTAGTTGCTTATGGATAATTTTATTTTAAAAACTTCATTAGTTGTGTGAATTAAGTTGTAGGCTGAATTCATACTTGAATTAATTTTTAACAACTGTTAACAACAAATTAGTGGACCTTAAAAAAACACTGATAAAATCATACAACATTTTTTTTTCCTTCATTTTCTTTAAAGTTGAATAGGAATTTAAGATGGGGAAAGAAATAGAACTAGAAATGCACCATTTACAGAGTGAGTTTTTTTTTTATAAAAATTTTGTCGTTTCCTACTTGCAAGAAGTTGCAATTCTTACCAGGTGCCACTATGCAATAAGTCCAAAGCAATTATACCCATTATTTTGTGACAAAAATTTTGTAAAAACATTTTGAGGCATTTTGTTCACTTTTTATTAAAACAAGTAAAAGATGCCAACATCTCTAATGTGACTTTGACGATGGTTTGTCATGAATGTCATTTTTTGAAATGAAGTCACCATTCTTCAAATTTACTCTTTTTAATTCACTGCAGCCTTTCAGAATTTTCCTTTCTGCAACTCCAAGTGTCCAAATGAGTCTGCAATATGTTTGCTTAATTTCAGACATTCAGTTTATGTTTTATTCCAAATTTCTTGTATCCTATATGCTAATTCTGAACGTTTCTGAAAATTTCTACATTACTCATCATCCACTTCAAAGAATGAAATTTAAAATATCTTTTTGCCAAGAAACTTCAGTGACATGACTTTCAACATCAAAGACCTAAAAATGACATGACTTTCAACATCAAAGACATAGAAACAATTCAACTTTAGCAACTTTTTATTAGAATATCAGATCACATTCAGTTTGTCCTTTCCTTTTATAAAATGACTCTCCTGACACACCTGTGATTGTTAGATCCTGACACCAGGTGATATCTACCTGTAGAAGGATCAGGTAAATTAGATTCTGGGTAATTACACTGATGAAGAGATATTGATTTCCTTAAGATGAACTCATAGAAAATCCTTCCTCACAATATTACAGAGTATCTAGGTTATAACCCACCTTTTGTGTTAGATATGCATGATCACTTGATTCGGTGATAAAAATTAAATTTTAATAATACATTATTTCCCATTAATTACATTTTCAAAGCAACACTAGCAGTTCTTTCATAAACATATATCTTTCTGCAGCTGTCTTACTTAAACTTACTTGATATAGGTTTCATGACAACATAAGCTGAAAAATGAAGATTCCTAGAAAAACTTTTTAATTGATATGACACATTTTATAGACACAGGTTCAATACCAGTACCATTTACCAATTTTATGTTAGTAATTACTCAATTCAGGGTTGGAAATTACATAGCCTCCCTTACTGCCCAAGGTGGTCCATTTCTTAGGTGGGCAAGAACGAAACTTCAGATGATAATCTGGTGGCCAAGTTAGGTCCAATATCCAATTCCTATTATTATACTGACATTTCTTTTGTTTTTCACGATCAAGTAACATTCAGTTATTGTGAATTATGTAGGTAACAACTAGTATAAATTGTAAATGATAGAGATTTCCAGAGGGCCTGTATATCAAATACATGTAATGAGCTTTATCTAAAGCATCCTTTAATAATGAATATATTTTTTTTGGTAAAAGTCAGTACCGACAGATTTTGAGCATGCATGCAGGGCTGGTAACTTGTATGAGAAGCCAGTACTGCATGCAAAGTGGCTGACTGTACTGTACATGTGCTATGCTTAATTTTTTAAGATCATGAATTTCCAACCCTCTATGATGCAAGCTTTTATAGACGTAACACTGTGAGAAATATGTAGTAGAGAGATACTTTTATAATATTATATTACAACAAAACTTTTTGGTATGAACACAAACATGAGTTGCCTATTTGAGCATCAGAACTGTGTGCCATATTATCAGCCAATATAGAATTACTATAAACCAACTACTATTAGCATCGTCTTTTTTTGTGATTCTTCGTTTTGATATCAAACTGTGATATTCCATTTTGGTAACTATCAGGCAAAAATGCATTCTCCACAAATGTAAAGCAAAACAAGGTGTTTGTAAAACACTTATGCCCCCCTCCCCCAAATAATTGGAATTTTTCTAAGTCCAAGGGGCATACCTCTGTCAAAAATGGTCAACTGTACCCAAAACAGAACTTGACCTATGATAAATCTCTATACCAAATTTCATTTTAATATGAATGTGCAAATGAACGAAAACTGCAAATAATTGGAATTTTTCTAAGTCAAAGGGGCATAACTCTGTTCAAAATGGTTCAATAGTACCCCAAACACAGCTTAACCTAGGTATATTCTTATGATTAATCTGTATACCAAATTTCATTTCAATATGTGCAACCTCCATGATGAAAATGAACGGAAACTGATGGTGGACTGACAGAGAGACAAACCGACCGACAGACAGCAGCAAAGCAATATGTCCTCCCTTCCTCGAAGGGGGGGGGGGGGGGGACGACCGTGATAAATCTCTCCAGGTGATGAATATTTGAGACAGAGTAGATATAAAACTCGAAGATATTTCTCAAACGTGGATAAAGTTTACAGTATGTTAAAACTTCATAATGTAACCTAGTGTACATATTCCATTCAAATATGTATCAACTTTACACATTGTCATTGCAAAGAGATTTAAATCTGAACTTGTTTTGGTATTGAATTCACTTATCTAGTAATAAACATTTTGAATAACAAATCCCTAGCTCAACAGTTTACCAAGATAATTTCAAAGTGACAACTCAATACACCTTAATCAATCTCACCATTTCTTATCTTTGTAGAGTACATAAAAAGTAAGTCATGACACTCAATTGCTAAGAGCAAAAAAATGTTTTATACAATTTTATGATGATGATTTTCATCTACGTCTTTATGCATTTAAAATGACTGATAAAAGACCTCAGGAATATCTTCCCGAGATCAAAGATTAGATTGGATTAATACCAAAAGATGTGAAAAGGACATCAATTCCTATCACTCTGAATAGAACTTGGCAGTGAACAAAGGCCATATTTCTTTAAATGATATCTCTGGACAAACAGCTTCTTAAACATCTTATAAAATCTTTGATAAAAATGCAAATGTTGAGGTCTGCGGAATAATTGTGCATCATTAGAAGAAACATGTACTAGCTGGCAAAGTCCTCCATTTAAAATCCCAACCTTAAAAACTGGGAGCAGTGTTGACAATAAAGTTTAAATCTCCAGACCAATATATGTATTGACTGTTTAAATTTTATGAAATAACAGCCAATAAACCTATAGGCATTGAATTCCATGTATGCATTTGGGTCACGACCCCGTAAAATGCCCATGTAAAGAAACTTGCAGGAATTACGTCAAGTTCCACCACCTTTATATCCGGACTATATGCAAATCGGATGATAGGTGTAAACTGGTGCCACAGAAGTTTGCTAAGGAGAGAGTGAACGTAAATATTTACAAACACTTACTCAGAGTTCAGCTGAGATTAAGACAATAGAATTTGAAAACTGTTGCCCGGTTTGTGATACTTCCAAGGGAACAATCATGTTGTAATCTTGTTTACTTGGTAGGTATATACCATATATAACAACAGAAAATAAATAAACTAGGTAAACCTCAGCTGGTATTAACAACTAGTGTCATTTTTATAACTAACAAATATCAATATGGTTTGGACGAAAAAGGTAAATGTCTTGGCTACAGTCACTTTAACATTCATTAGAAGTGCATGCCTAATAAACTCACCTGTGCATTTCATATCTTTCACTACAAAGTGCACATATTGGAATGAAATATCTTTATCTACTTTATTATTCAACCTATAAGTTTTTTTTACTTGGATTTCTTAAGTCCATTTAGGAATTTTAGGCTAATAATTATAGGAAACTAATGGAAGGGGTTGACTGCAAGTCAGATATGAGTTTTGTAGGATTTTTCTTCCATTTTTACCAGTTAATGGATTAAAAGCTAGTGAGCTGGTCAGATGAAATACACCAAATATATTACATTTAATTATTCCATTTAGCGATTTTGGCAGAAAGCATAGTCCACACACTAAATGTCTTGTATATCATACATTTATATTTAGCACATTCAGATAGCACTAAATCAAATCTATGCCAACTTGTTGAAAAATTAATTTACGCAAAATATCGTACATGCCAAATATAATATATTTACAGTATTTGAAATGGGTTACATCTAGGGATGTCAAAATATATATTTTCCTTAGTCGAACATTCGATTGCATTATTCGAACGATAGTCGACTATTCGGAACATTTTTTTCATAATAAATTCTTGATTTCCGTTTTACTTTTGTTTGCATAGACTATGCAAGAGTTATCCTTCTTTGGTGTATGTATTACGTATGTTTTTGACCGATATTCACAGGCACTTGACTTGTAGCTATTATGTTTACATGAAATTATATTTATTTAGTTTTAATATGCATCAAAAACTACCAGCAAATATTTTTTAAACTCATATAAATAAAATACGCTAAACACAGCATCTACACGTCAGGTGCCCGTGTGACATTGTTAATACAGCGATTACCGTAACTTTAAAATAGTTAAATGCCCTAGCTTACAACACTATAAAGTATGCGTGTTTTTATTAAAGTAATTATCAAATTATTAAAACTTGTCTCGGCTACCGTATGTGAACCTTTGAACATTACTAAAATAACAATATTATGGATACATGTTATGTAATGACTGTGTTTTTATTATAAATTTAGAAACAAAACCAAGCACAGTGATTCATAATTTATCAGAAAAGCAATTGTTATTGACAATTATCAGATTATAGAAGAGCATTAAAGAGCATTAAATTAATATGCATTTATACATTGATCATGAAAAATCAACAGTTTTTGTTCAGAAAAATAATTTTTTCAACAATTTTTTCATAAACAGATAAATTTGTAATCAAGAGTTATCGCTCTTTTTATCGTATTTTATTTAGTCGATAGTCGGTCGCATTATTCGATAGTCGGTCCTTTCGACTGACAGTCGAATAGTCGACTATTCGTTGACATCCCTAGTTACATCAAATGTACAATATTGTAAAAAAAAAAAAAAAAAAAAAATCATTATTAAATCCTTGACCTAGAATTTACTTCTAGTTAATGTTGATGAATTGTAATTATGTCATTTTGTTCTTTAATTCACACCAATAATTCAACATTGGTCCATAGGGCCGTCCTTAAAAAAATGTTTGTTTGGAATTGCTGCCTGAAGGGTTTCAGACACAGGAGGGAGGGAGGGAAATTATTTATTTATTTTTTTTTTTTTAATTGATGATAAATTTTAATTTTTTGATAAAAATCTCAGTAAACAGTAAATACATTTTCTGACTTTTAAAAAAAGTATCTACCATCAACAAAACCCCCTAATTTTTACATATATCTGAAACTATATTTCAGTGTTTTGTATGGTGTATGTGATACATGTAATGGGCAAAAAAAATTGATTAAATAAAAAAAAAAATCTTCCTACTTTTGGTCAATAAATTTTTTTTCAGGAGGGGCCATTTCAATGAGGCAGGAGGCAATTCCAAACAAACTATAATTTTATTTTGGCCTAGATTGTAATGTATTCTGTTATCTGCAGTGCAGTTTTTATCATGCCAATGAACATTTTCCCATTATCACTGCAAGCATTTATAATTAAGGTTGTTTTGTTTCTTAATGGATAGATTCTATACATGAGAATGGATACATGCACACACTATGGAAATTAATAATAGACCACGTTAACGTGTGGGCTGGCCTTAAGAGGTTAATCAGGAGCTTAGTAAGTTGGACCTCCATGATCTTTCGTATTTGTTGATAAAAATTAATCATACCGAGTACATTTATCTAATAATCCTCTTATCCTTCAGGTAACATGGCCATAGACGATTGATACAAAATTCCAATATCAAAACTTTCCTTTCCTAACTCTTTAATGAAATTTCCCTGCAGTGTGGCATAAGAATGTTCAATAATGTGAATGCGATATTTATATGAAACTTATTCAGATGTCAGGACTTTTTTCTGAATCAATCTTGTCTAATTAGGACATTAATGAAATTACATATGACATAAACTTTGATAAATGGCTTATTATATTGGAATACCCAAGAAATTTCATAAAATAAATTAATCAATGTATTCTACCCAATGAAATTTCTTTTCTTTTTCATTCATTTTTTTGGGGGGGGGGATTCTGAAATTAAACAAATAACTTCTTTGATATTTTTGATGCATTTGTTAACTTTTATTTAAAATTTTATATTATGTTAGTTTAGCAATACTTTTATAGGGATAGCCCAGCAATTAAAATTGTTTAGTAAACAACTGCTGCAGATCTATATTTATTATTCAATTTGAACTTGTGTAATTTAGGATTATATTTATCCCATATAGTGCAATCCACTTAACTTTTTTCTTGAAAATAAACTTACACTTTAAATGAATGAATTCAAATCAATACAAAGGTAATTTAATTACAGAAAAGTCTAAACCAGATCTATAACTTAAACACCTTTAAATGAATTCTTACTAAATAAATATGCTTAATTATGTAATACTTAAAAGTGTCTTTAAAACTTCAAGGAAAATGATACAATAAGCATATTTTTATTTACATATCCAATTAATAAAGGTCACAAGGCCAAAAAAAATAATAGTCCGGTTTCCTGCTACCAGCCTGAAAAAAAATAGGGTAGGTAGGTCAGAAAATTATTTTATTTTTTTATTTTATTTTATTTTTTTCCAGTGGTATTTGTTGGATATGAACTATTACAAAACCAAATTAAACAATATCATTGGTCAATATTATTATTTAAAATAAGTAGTGTTTCATGCAAGTCCATATTTAAAACATATATATTTCATGAAATACCACTTGAATGTATATTTTTTTCACTTTTGGATCATGAAATTTTCGATTTTCCCTCAAAAACTAAATAAAAACTTTAGGGTCGGGTGCAAAAAAATAGGGTAGGTCGGGTAGCAGGAAACAAGACTATTTTTATTTTTGGCCTAATCAATAACTTTAATTGGTTTCCAATAATGCATATAGTATTTATATATGAGTAGAGACACATATACCAGTACAAGTTTTTCAAAGCTGTCCACGATTAATTGAATGGTGACAACTTTCAATTGAACCAAAGGATAGAATGTATATTTATAACCAATATATCTAGGTCACATAGAATGCACATAGGTATTTGCTAAAAAAGCAAATCCAGGTCCCTATAATTACCTGTACATGCACCAAACAGAAAACCCACACGGGTGGGAAATTATTGCCAATCAAATACTTGCAGAACTGTACCCAGAAACCCCTGTAACATTAGTAAATAGAATGAATCTATAGATCTCTCAAAGATTCTGCATTTTAAAGTTCTCATATACTCTGTAAACAGATCGATCTATTGAACCTGATTATTGACAATTCCTTTGACGATCTCCCCATGTGTTGTCAACTGGCAGAATATCTATCAAGGGTTGTCTGAAAGAATTCCTAATATTCCATACTGACGGAATCAGGTAGGGTATTAACTAGGAAAACCTCTTTAACTATAATTATTCTGGTTTTAGCAGTGCTGAATATAGAATTAATCTGAAGGGACATAATAAAGTCATATTGATTTATTGGGGATGTGTTTATGAATACATTCTTACTACTATACAGTTATTACACACTGTGCACTTGGGAGAACGATTAATTTGAAATCTTTTCATTCCATTTCTCATTTTAATGAAATTGCTTTCAGAGCAACAGACTATTTTAATATGCCTTATTTTTGTTTTTTAAAAGAATATGTTCTAATTTCTTACTTTTTCTTTTCATTATTAAATATTGGTTAGTTTTATTATTTGATGGATATTTTGGACATTAAGTTACCTAGACAATTATTGGAATGATTCTGGTACATGTATATCAAAGCAGTTGCTGAGAAGTGCATGTATCTTTCATGTACCATGTTAAATTGCCTTCACCTGTGAAAAATGTAAACATACATGTACATTCATGTTTCTGGAATAAATTATTCTCAAGGATTCTTCATTAATTATCTCACATATATGCATCACTCCCACAAATATTTTTTCTTGTTGAATATTTTATATTTCCATCATTGAGCAAATATTTATTTGCATGAAGTAATGATAGGACAATTAATCTTTTTTGTCATATGCAAACACTATTTCTATCAACATGCTTTACATAAGTAAACACCCAAGATAACCGGAAACTTTTTTTGTGAATTTTAAGTGACCGTTATGACAATATAATACAAAACAAAGCAAAATAAGGTTACAGGATATGAGCAAACTCATTTACAGAGAACATATCTGTATTACGTAACCTTCTTGTATTGTTTTTTAATGAGAGAAGACCCTGCCATTGTCAGGATTGCTGACAAAGGACAATATATAACCAAGCATTTCCTTATCAATTTTAAAACTCCAATAATCAGCTTCCATAAAACCAGACAAATGTCACCAAATTGAACTTCCACTATCATAATCAGTCTACTCTAATCAATTATAATCAAAACGACCCCCTCCCTCCTTAATTAAGTATTTTGAGTATTGAATATCTAAATGGAATCTTGCAAAGAACTTGTGCAGTTTAAAACATTGAATTTAAACAAGGGCAAAAATAGATGCCAAGATTAATTAAGTAAATGGACAGATTCACAAGCATTGATCTCTCATGCCAACCTGAGATGCATAGCTCATGTGAGCTATTGAATTATGGAACATTACCTAGGAATGCTGGAGATACAAATCTAGTGGCATCACCAAATGTCTATAAAGGGCTCTTATCTTACACTGTCCTGGCCATCCACAATTGATTCTAAATCTAATATATACACCGAGCTGATTGATTAAATAGGAATAGTTTCCCTGCCATACCTTTTTGACTGAATGTGAAAATCAATGACAGTTTCAAAGTAAATAATATGCTCAGGCAACATTAGGTGGAAGGACGCAAGCTGGATCAGATTTTGAATGTTTTTTGTTTCTTAGTTTTTAAAATAAAAAAAACATTTATGAAGCACAGCAGTACACTTTCGAGTGAAAGTGTCATGCTCTCTTGCAAGAAAATATAAATTCTGTTTGACAAAAACCACACAGAACAAAATTCATCAATGAAGGCTTACACATTAACTGGACTTGAAGATCAACAAAAATTGATCTTTTCTTTAGCTTTTAAATGACTGTTTATTTTGGAGTTTAAGGTCCGATCAACTTTGGAAGACCTTCATGGTTTGCGAATATCCAGTTTAATTTTTTTCTTTTCATGGTTCAAGCAGTAGTTTTTGAATGCTAACATGATAATTCAAGGCCACCATTACAATTTGTTTACCTGTTAAATCCAAAAAAAAAAAAAAAAAAAAAAGTGATTGGGCATCGATTATTCAGTGACAATGAACTTCAATATACCCGTCATTAGTGTTCGGTATAGAGTCGAGAAAATTACGGTGCATCCTGAGGAAGCCGCCAAATGGAAAAATGTTTCTAATTCTGTCCTCGCTATGCCTCCCAGTCTTGCTTTGTGATTGGGAGTATAGATTCTGATTGGGTAAACTTCATTCTTGTGGACAGATCTGGCCTCAAAGGGATATATTTAATACATTTCATTAAATTTCTTCTGCGCAGGGAAATATTGAATTTTTTTTTTTTCTATAAAAGAAATGGATTAAAAACCATTAGCTGCAAATCGTGTTTGAGGATGCATGGTGCATTTCCTTACATTGATTCATGGATTATTTTGTGACAATGGAGATATATTTCTTCTTGAAGAATTAGGATACTTTTATTTGTTTTAAATTACATCAGATTATTCAAAATTTTGTGAAACATGGAATTTGCTGGAAAATTTGCCCGTTTATGGGCTGAAAAAGTGAAATCTGTAAGTCCTACATTTTGGTGGTAATTTCTTGCACTGTACTGATTGAATGAAGTATAAAGGATGAAAGTAGCTATTATATCTACCTAACTTCAGGTTTTAGGAAAAAATTTTTTTTTGCAGCCACCTTTATAACATCTTCAGTGATCTATTTTAATTAAGTTATATTTTAGATGCAACAAAATGCTGATCAACTTTTATTATGTCTTAGTTCAAATCATTATATTTAAGAAAAGGGATAACTTTGCATAAACCTATAGACTTGATACAGTTAGCATATTCAATAATTGCTTTGTCTTGCTGTGGACTTATGTATAACCTGATTGTGGTTGTCACAGGAAATTACAAGATTTTTCTCAAGAAAACATAAACCACTTGTGTTTTTTAATTCAACAATGGTTACACAATAGGATTAGCATTTAAAATTGTGCAACATTATCCTTAAACATTTTTTAACAAGAATGCCTTGAGCAAAGTTTAAAGTCTGTTAGTATTTGAATTCCCTCAGCTGTAAGCATATAACACAAATTCTTAGATGAAATAATGAGGTACCTATTTCATAAAAAGGTAAGATAATAGATGTTATTAAGTTATTTTAAAATATATATTACAATTTACTTTATTCTAAATTCTGGTCTATATATGGCTAATGTTTATGGTAATTCGTAATTCTACACCTACACTGTTGCTTATGCTCAGTAAAATAATGATCTTCAATCTTTGCCACATTCACACATCAGAATGTCACTGTAATACCTGACAATGTCATTTCCATTAAAAACACAAATTCTTAGATGAAACTAAAATCGGTACTCGGTTACCTGTATATTTTTGAATATTTCTAAGCTTATTTATTAATGCATTAGGGGCCTAAACAATCTGTTTTAAAACGTAAAATACTCATTGCACTTGTACATACAGTAATTAGGGTTTCCTATTAAATGACCGTTATCGCCCGTTGTTTATACAGTAATTATATATATGGCTTTTCTCACCTTCGGCTGTCTTCTACCATTATTTAATGATTTGCTTTATTTGTTTTCACTGAACATCGTTTAAGGTCTGTTATCATGATTAAATAAATTAGAGAATTCTCCGAGAAGCCGTAAATTCTCGGGAAAAGGGACAGATGACATTACACGCGCAATTGTTGATATGTCTGTGTTTGATTACATGCCAAGACATGTACAAATGGTTGAAGGCAGAGGCTTTAAAAAAAACTGATGTCCATCGTTGCACCAATCTACAAAATACCGTTCCGTAATACTAAAAAATCTAGGGTCGAAAAGTATACGAAAATCGTAAATCCGCTCTGTTTGAACTTGGTCAAGTTCAAGTCAAACTGTACGACTGATACCTGGACGTCAAACGCAACAAAGAGTTACATTTCAATTACGGAGTAGATTATTTTTTTGAATCAAAAACACCGTGAACCACTAACGATTTTATTTCTTGTGTTTATCTGATAAATAAATTGAACTTAAAAAAATGTATTAAATTTCATCATTGTTACAACAGAAATGCATTAACGTAAACATCAGAGCATGTGATTTTATTTCTATAAGAGTTTACAATGTTTTACATTCTTCAATTTACTTGTTCATATTTATTTACACTTTTTTTCATATTTATTTACACTTTTACCGTCATTTCCATTAAAAAATTGACCGATTTGACATCCCTATTAAAAACTATCACTAATCAATAGAAATACCAGAAATAAGCTAAAATTGCTAATAATGAGGTGCTATTTGCTACCATTTTCACGTTGATATTTGTTAGCTATTTTCACATTGAACATTATCATACAATTGACAAATTACTTCAATTTACAAGACCCAATAGGTCAGAACCTTAATTATTTTCTTTTTATTTCCAGAGAGGAGCCAGTATGGAGACAGAGCAGTCAGAGCTGGTGATTCCGCGACAACTCCTCTGCTGTAAGCTCTGTGATGAAGAATTCACGGAACCCTGTTATCTTCCCTGCCTGCACACCTTCTGTCAGAACTGTATAGACAAGCACCGACTAAACAGCACGGACAATGATGGCTACTTCCCGTGCCCGACGTGCATGACAGAAGTCAGTCCCGAGGAAGAGGACGGAGCGGCGGCTCTACCCATTAACATCCTGGCTCGGCGACTTTCTGTTCCTGTCATCGATCCCGTCAAAAGAGAGACACTGTGTTTTTATTGTAAGAATGCTGGAAACTTTGTGGAAGGTAAAACCCACTGTATAGACTGTGATGAATTTCTCTGCAAGTTGTGTGCCGATTCACACACTAGACAAGAGGAGTTTTCTGACCATCAGCTACAGAGTGAGGAAGATTACAATGCGGACTTGGAGAAGTCTTCCTGCACAACTGTTCAAGGTCAGGTCATTCCAATATGCTGTGATGCCTATGATCCTCTAGATATTGGTGCCATGTTCTGCGTTGGCTGTGATATTGCTGTGTGTGCCGACTGTCATGTGAACAAACACGGTGAACACAGATGTGCAGAACTTACTGCCATAGCTCAACACTTTGAAAAGAAAATTAAAGAACCTCTCAAAGAACTTGACAATGACTCTGAGGAAATAAGTGCATTTTTATCTGATTTGGATGTTAAAGAGCACACGATTCTTGAACAGAAAGATGCTCTGAAGCAACATGTTCAAGACAGAACAAAACAGCTTTGCAGTCTCATTAAAGATTATGAAAAACTTCTTTTGGATGATATTGAGAGAAGATTTGATGACCAGATAGAAGATATCAAGGCAAGAAGACTAGACCTGGAAATGCATTTAGAAGCCATCAAAGGAGTGAAAGATTTCACTGAAAACCTGCTCACTTATGGCTCCTATGAAGAGAAAGTGCATCTTAGAAAGAAGGTCGGGTACAGAATTCGGGAACTGTGTGAGGAGTCTCTTGGCACAGAACCTATTGAGATCCATTCTGTGAGACTCATGGAACCTAATGTAACTGGTGATACAATCTGTGATATGTTTGGTACAATTGAGACAGGAAATCAGTCTGCTCACAAAGAAAATGAGCACATCCAAGACAGCCTTCCCTCCAGTGAGCACTTCCAGAGGTACCACAGCTTTGGTGATTCTGGACATGGAAGCGATTCTATGGATCAGGTGGAAAATGAGCCAGAACTTGTGGAGATCTTTGAGAAAGGTGAACTCCAAAGGCAAGACAGCAAACAGGAGAGCTCAGACACGGACATGCTCAGCTCCAGCAATTCTAGTGACAAAATGAAGAATGTCAAGTTCAGGGAACAAGTCGATCGAAATGAGTTTGACATTGAAAATGTTTTTAACTTGGAGAATCCAAAACGAGAAGTTAATCTTCCAGCTCCTATTCAGAAAGAATGCATTAAAGGCATTGGAATAAATGAAAAGGGGGACATCATTGTAGGAACAAGCACCACGGTCCATGTACTAGAGAAAAGAGGCATCGTTAGAGGGCAAATCCCACTGGAAAATGGTTGGAACATTCACTCAGTGTCAAGTGATGGCAAAGTGTCTATGACAGTTCCTAGAGGTGATAATAGATTCAAAGTTAGGGTATTGAAAAGTGATGGCACAGGGCATATTTTATATGATTTCCATGTGGAAAGTTTTGGGCTAAATTTTGTTACTGCTGATCAGTCTGGCACACTCATCATAACCTCAAACCGCTATGCTCAGATTCACAAAAGTCATGGCAAAGCAGCCAAGTCAGGCGGAAACATCGCCTTCTATGGATCTGATGGTCATCTAATTCGCCGCATTACAAATGACAATTTCCAGGCAAATCTCTTGGAGAAACCCCAAATGGTAGTAGTGGACCAGAAACGCAACAGAACATATGTGGCAGACCCTGGCAGCCACAGGGTCATAGCTCTCAATGCCAAAGGAGACCTCATCTTCGAGTATGGAAACAAAGAAGGAGAGGAGGAAATATACCAAGGACCAGACCTCATCTCTATTGACAAATACGGAAACATTATAGTTACCGACAAAAGAGAGGGCCGTATTGATATCCTGAGTACCAAAGGAAACCTGAAAAAGTCATTTTTCACCGATGACATTCCTCGCTTTGTTGGTGCCACACCTGACAAACTTCTGGTAACAGCCATGCCAGATGGATCCATGAAGTTCTATGAATATCTTACATAAGGTCTGGATATTGCAAAGAGATGTTTTATTTTGGTAATAATCAAGTGTGCAGCTAGTTGTCCAATTCTTGTAATGCTTTTCATGGCTAGATAAAACCCTCTTGTGGACAGGGCATTATAATCAGTGTACTCTTATCTATGGAAGCCATGGATAGTGATACTGTAAATCACTTTTTATTCGCGAGAACTTTATTTTCGCGTAATTACGCGAGACGGTATGCTCGCGGAAATTTCATTCTCGCATATAATAAAATTCCTTAGGGTTATATAGAGCAATGACCATAATTCGTGAAAATTTTGTCTCGCTAATAAAGAGTCAATGTCTATCTCGCGAAAATAAGGTGTCGTCAAAATTAAGTGATCTACAGTACTATTTATTGTTAGATAGGATCACTTTTACCCTTGGAAAAGTTATTTTTGAACATTTAATATCCTGAGCTGTGTGTTAAAGTGGGTTCTAACATGCTTACACTGTTTACTTTAAGCATTACATTTCTAAATATTCCATTCATCTATAGAATTTCAGATATTAAAACACCCCAAAATAGAAGTACATGTTGTCAATATACACTTTAAACAAGAACAGGAAACTATTAAACAGTACCCTGATGTCTTTCTAGCTCTAATTAGAATACTTAGAATACAGTGCTACTCAATTTTTATCTTCACCTAACTCATTCCATGCTTTAAGCATGCAATTCTCATGATTAAATATTGCTGCTAGACTTATCCTATTTCTGTTTAAAAATTAATGATGATCAATTGATCCCCCATATTCTAATTTTGTTTTGCTCCCCAGTATGACATACAATTCCTCTCTGGTATCGAATTCAATCTAAATTTGATTCCTTTATAAAGCTTCAGTTCTTGGCAGCTTTCCAAGTACAAAACTTCCAATTTAAAAATCTTAGAGAGTTTTACAAAACATTGTTATATATGGAAAACTATCCTCTGTAAATTAAAAACAATTTAATAGACCTTGAATGCAAACCACTGAAACTAACCCTTAAGACATTTAAAGATCTTCTCACCAAAACTATATAACCTGATTTTTCAAGACAAAAAAACTTCACGGTCAGGTATCTATCATTTTAATTAACAGATGTTTTTTAGTCACAGAATCAGCATGTTTATTATTTTATCTTATTTGTTTGTCAAAGTTGATAGTCAGAATTACACAGGTCTTACTGACATATCGGTGTTGTCACTTGCATTTAAATGAGAGAGCTACATGCTGGGAATAGTGCTTCTGTGAAACTCATGAAATATTGATATCCCTTTCATGTGATATTTGTTTTTTATCTTGTAATAGTTATTTTGAGAATTTGTTTTCAATAAATATTTACAAAGACTAGTCTGGAATTTATGCACCATAATGATAATTTGCAATCAATTTCATAGACTTGATTGTTGACAATGTCTCTGAAGAAATAACTGTATTGAGATCATTCAAAATGCATGAACCACTGTATTAATTTTCTACAACGATGACAGCTGATGCAAGTAACGTAAGTTCTCTAACTATGGAACTATGACATTTAACTGATATGGAAAGGAACACAACTCTTATACAGCCTTATATAGTAACAAGATTAAAAAATCTAATATAATACACATTACTAAGGTAGTAGTATTTGAAGTATCTCATTATGATACATCAACAGATGAACTTGTGGGGAATATATAAGCAGAGCTTTCCATAAGGGTAGCAGGGGGTGACTTACTGCTGTTTCAATGAACAGAATTTGCTGCTTCAATTTCATTTTGGAAATAATTCTCTTAAAATGAATAAATTCACTCTTCCCTTCAAAATTATGAAAACCCTGATGATAACTTGCCCCCAACAGAACTACAAAGAAGCAGCAGCTGAATCATTTTTGTGAACAGTCAAACACAGGCCGATTCCTAGTCCAAGATTTTCTTCAAATTCAATTCACCAATTATAAAAAAATGTCAAACTTTTAAACAAAGTCTAAATTCCACGTATTTCACTATTTGACTTACCACTTGAGGGTCCTCAGAATACACAAGGTCAGGATTATCGATGACGAAGCAGGCATGGCCCTGCTGTATCAGAACGTCGTTAATATGAATGTCCTCTTTTCCAGAAGTGTCACTACAGCAGAGAGACATCACACGATTCTAAAGAAATAAAATTTCCTGTTAGTGACATAAAAAATATCCCATTCAAGATTCTGTCTGGTGCAGCAAATGGCTTGGGTAACAGATAACATGCAATTACAAATTGACTGCTTGATAAAAATGACTTTGCAAAATATACAATTAAAAAAATTCTTTGGCTTCTATAAAGATCTAATCACAGGATTCACATAATTATCAATTAATTAAATTTTTCAGTAAATAATAAAAAATATGTTTTTTTTTTACTTAAATTTTCGGTTAATTGATACACAAAGGGCATGCACACTTTAAAAGTCAAATTGATTAACATTTTTAAATATGCACTGTCAATAACTGACAATTATTTGAAGAAAATTAATACATGATTAGGTTGAAATCCATCCTCTACTAATAATTTTTAAGAATAAGGAAACACTCTACAATGACACACATCAATATTTACATGCAAATATTTCACAGCAGTAAATATTCTTCAATAAATGAAAGTTATATTAGAACTTGTAAATATTTGCCAAATGTTAAAAAAAGTTGGATTACAGTTAATTCTTCCTTCACAATAATCATTTATAGTAACATTGTGAGAAAGGCTTGTATTTGTAGAATTTTTCCCTTAAGGGACTCCGACCCTCAGCCAGGAAGGACCACTCTTTAATTTATAATTTAATTCAAAAAGTCTTTAAATGAAGCTTGAAAATTAAATCTTTTCATGCAACAATTTTCATTATATGCCTCTCAATGTGCTTCAAAGTTCTTTGCATAGCTCCATAAATCACTTCACTTCTAATTTCATATCATGTTAATAAACATTGGTATCTAAAAATGCTTTTACGGGATAAAAATTTCTACTTTAAACCTTTCTGAGAAGTTCAAAGAACCTTGAAGCACATTGAGAGGCATATAATGAAAATTGTTGCTTGAAACAAGCTTCATTTAAAGACTTTTTGAATTAAATTATAAATTAAAGAGTTGTCCTTCCTGGCTGAGGATCGGAGTCCCTTAACACTAACCTTTTCTGATGTTGCTATGGCTACCAGAGGTCGACAACTGACCAGCCTCAGCATGCAGGACTGAGACTCCACACTCCACTCCTGTAAAATAAATGATTTGTACAAGAATTGATTAGAATACATGGAAAATTTAGCAGTTATATGCAATACATTTTTTAAGTGGTATATCAAAATTATTTGATGAAGTTCTTTACTTGAAGACTATATGTACTAGTGAATGGAACTTCTAGATACATGCAAATGTACAATCAGAAATTCAGTTTTTTGACTTTTCTATAAGAAAACCTTTCATTTAGACAATTTAATAAAAGTATTTTTTTAATCATATAAAATTAATTCAAAGTCTCAACTTAATGCTATTAATTGTACAACTTCAAAATTTTTACCAAAATAGAAGACATAGTTACAAAAATTTACTTACCTCTCCTATCGGTTGAATGTTTGAAAGTCTACCGGAGATACCTTGTGCTGGCAGTTTCAAAAATTTTGATCTGAAATCCACATTAGATACATCAAACTTTTTATAGCATTTTTTAAAATTCAATTGTATAAATTTCAAATCTCTGTTTTCAAAAGTCATTATGCTCACAATTTATTTGAAAAGCATTGGTTGACAAACCTTAGGAAGCGGATATTATTGCGATGAACATCACATGTATTCCCATAATCCACAAAGTACACCTACAATAAAAGTGATAAATCTTAATGAAGAACCTTTTTTTTGTCATAATGTTGCTTTCTCCTTAATTCTTGTTAACAGTTATTAATTTTTACATTATAATCAGAAAAGGCAGCTTTCAAGGTTTATATGATAGAGATTAATATTTTTGATCAGTAAAACAGGATTCTGATGGTGAACATTATGTTCTGGGTGGATGCAAAAATTAACCTTACAGCAAACCTTTTCTTGATGAGTCGGTAAATTCTTCAAAAAATGTTGTATTAAATTGTAAAAGCTGCTTCATGTCCATGTACAATACCAATGTTTCGATAACTTTTACTGGATTTGAAAAGACCTTAAGTAGTAATTGTTTAGGAAATTGGAGAACAATTTTTTTTTTGCTTGAATCCATTATATCTGCATTGAGCAAATTTTACTGTAAAAATAATCAATGAAAACGACCTGCCCCACCTCTACATAGTTTCCTGGACACATGCCGGTTATGACACAGCGATGCCAGTTATCATCCTCTGGGAACACTGCCGCCACGATCAGCCCCACCGCCACCATCTCACTGGGAATCAGGTACGCCATTCCTGCCTCTCCAGAATAGGATTCCCTGTATATAAACATTCACTTCATCATACATATTTCCTCATACTTACAAATTTATAAACAGAATAATAAACATTATTTCCTATGTAGGTTGTAACATGAGCTTTGATTAATTACAGAGTTGGGCGTAAATTTCCGTGCACCCGACTTGAGCCGGGGGTAAATACAATGTGATGTCACAATGCATACTTTCTCTATGATAAAAAGCAAATGACATGACGTCACGATGCATTGTAGTACGTAGTAAATGTTATCAATAGATTGAGACACAGTTGATTAGACTCGGATGTTTACAAAAAATTTTTATGGGTACATAGGTAGCAATGCCCAAGCAAGGGGGAGATAACTTTCCAGATTTCCTCAGACTCATTTTGATTCTTTATCAGAAAAGAGCTTGAAAAGTATGGATTAATAAACTACTTTCCCTCCTGTTTTCAAACATTTTGATGACCTCTGTATGAAGTTTGAGATGCCCCCTAGCATTACCAACCCGAATGTTTGAAGTATGGCGAGATTAGTTGTTTTAAAAATACATTGAAAAATAAAAAATTCTCTAATTTTCATATACAGATGAGTAATGTGTCAAAACATGAATTAGAAGCTTCCTCTGTTATACCAATACAAAGCATATCAAATGCAGGCAAGTATTCAACTGTTCTTGTTCGCCACTCGAATTTTCCAAGGCCCTGGAGGAAATTCGGCTAGATTATATCCAATATGGCAACCAACATGTGTGTAGAAAAAAATGTAAACAATGTTAATTGAATGTCTCACGGTCTGTTTACTTCATTGTCAAGGTGATACAATTTTATATTCTTGTTTTTGAACTATGTCCAGAAACAGCTGAAGCATTTTATTCATTAAATTTCGTTCAAAGGCTATTTTGTGTGCGTAAATCGAAAATAGGGTTCATCTCAAAGTGAACAAGAATAAATTTCAAGATTGACTAACTTTGGTGAAGAAAACAGTGAAAGTCAAATAAAAATTCATTTATAATCATACTTTGACTTTTATTGATAAGTTTATTACTTTAAATGACTACACAGCACAGGAATAGACACATAAGCTACTGTACAGCAGGAAATTAACTCGCGGAGTTAATTTTCGCTATATTCGTGGAAAAAGAAATTCCGCAAATTCAACATACGAGGGTCATTCAAAAAGTTCGTAGACTTTTGTCATAACTGTTTTATTTAACGTCATAATTAAACCAAATTTGGTACATATATTTTTACAACAGATTCAAATATTTTGAGCAAAGAAATTGGAATATATGTTGATTTTTGTCAAAATTATCGAAGATTTAAGACAGCAAAAACGGGGTCACGGAGCAGGGTCAAAATTGAGTTATTGACTGATTATTCACTTTTCATATCTATAGCCATATCTCTTTAAAATTGTCCTTAACTGAAATAAAATTTAAATACTTAAATTTAGTATTGTTTCATTTCTTCAAAAGCTAAAAGTTAATGTAATACATTGCTTTGTTTAAAAGATATCATTTTCTATAGACAGATAGTCTTGATTAAAAAAGTAAAAAATCATGACGTCGAAGGACGTCACGGAGCAGCGAATAGCAATATAATTTTGTTTTGCATTTGGAAACTTTTAAAACAAGCTCCGAAAATGCTGAAGAAACCAGGAAAAATACATAAAATGAGCCGTGTATTTGTTTATAATGGAACAGACAATTTTGAGGGGTAAAGACTTTAAATTGGGTGATGGGCGTTCTGCAAAGAAACAGATTATAGTTCAAAATCTTGTCAAAAGAGTTAGTAACGTCATGAAACGTAATGTGCGCTTCACTGTTGCGGAACCTGTAAGAGCAGAGTTACATGGTAAAGGATTTGAAAACTTTGACAATCTTATTTAAGGTATACTCAAATTATTGTTAGCATACTAGGTGTCAAGTGTTATGGATACGTTTTAATGAATGAGGAATACGATACAAACCGTGTATAAAATGAAAAGGCACTGTGAGTTTGAGAAATTTTCTTTAACGTTGTTTTTTGACGTTACAATGTTTTTGACCGTGCTCCGTGGTGACAAAACGTGCTGCTTTTAAAACTGGCTAACATGAGTTCCGTTTAATCAGATAGAATGAAACTTCAGAAATCTGTAAGATATATCTTTTTACATATAAAAATGTACTGATATTAAACTTTGTAAAAATAATGTGATAATGAGGAACATTGTCTACATATTTTTTGAATGACCCTCGTACAGTGAATAATTCTTCAAAAGTTTTAAAAAGATAATTGAAATTTTATTATTTTCTGTGATTAGATGTAGACTGTCTTTATAATTATGCGAGTGTCTGGATCAATTACAAACATGTAGTTGTTGCCTTTTTAAAAGCTTATTAATTGTTTAATTCATTTCTATAGCTTGCGATTAATTTTGCCATCTAGTAGAAGTGCGATGTAATTATTTAATAAAACATGTTTCTTTAATTTCACCCATGCGTATCACTCAGTCATTACCTTTAATCAAAGCATTACTTAGTAAACAGGGTAACGACAACTAATTAATTTCAATTATATGATTAAAAGTTCAACATTTTTGCTATGGTATAATTTTTTTTCTGATTTGGACCCGGAAATAAACAAAAATTAAATGCGTAGCATTATTTTGACTTCAAATCGCGATCAGTCCGGTGTTTCGTTATTATTCAATCGGGATCAAAATCGACACTTTTCTGTCTGATATGCGCGATATACAGCTCATATACTTTACAGACTTTCGTAATATTCTATAGAGATGGGAAATAACACTTCACACAATATATACCTACAGAAAAATGCTTGCAAGTACTGTTTAAGAAATTTATGGTTTTTCCTTTTCTGCGAATTCAAACGACCGCGATTTGCTGAAAATTGAACAAATCGCGATCTTTTCCGACCGCGATTTTAACTTGCTATACAGTACTCTGTATAAATAAGGAAAACAAAGGAAGACAACTCTTGCATTTTACATATCGTGTCATATATTCTTCTGTGTCTCAACAGTGGCACGAGAATATTATGAAATTTCAGATAATTAACTAAGTGGTACCTAGGTTATATTCTAAAATTATTTTGATCTAGCATTCCTGTATTATCTGCTTTTTATTTGCCGATGTACACTTTCTAATCATTTTGCTCGGAAAGATTGATAACTCATAAATTGATAATTCATAAAAAGCTCAATTTTCACCCGATTTGAGAAATGATTACCGCTGTGGAATCAGTAGGTCATACTTTACACAATGGACATAAAAAACTGACAATTCTTTGACTCCTTAAAAATTTTTGGGCATTGTAACATAGGAAATAAATTTGTTATCCAGGTCCAATCAAGGGTGTACAGGGATTTACCCTGGGTTGTATACCATACACCCTTCGGCCTCTGGGTGTATGGAATACAACCCGGGGTAAATTCCCGTGACCCTTGATTGAACCTGGATAACTAATAATACAGCACAGTATAGATTAAACATAGAATTTCACTGACTCTAAATGGTTCATTAGCTTTTCTAAGGCTAGCGAGGTCTTGGGTCCTCGGAGCTGAAACCAGAACTGTCCTGGCGACGCGACATTGGAGATGTAGATCTCTATCCATGTGTTACAGGGAGGCAGGTCTATCTGGGTATAACTACAGCCAGGGCCAATAGCATCGGACGGAACATTACTGTCCAAGGGCACATGTACTTCTGGTTCAACAGAGGTCTTCAAAGACAAATAAAAATGAGTTGTAGCCAGATAACTTTTAATGACTGGCTCTTGTAAGACTACTAACTCCTGAAACAGTCACTGATGAGACATATATGGAAAACAATATTATTTTGACAGATAAACTACATTTCACGTTCCCTCACACATTTGCAAAAGAGGGGACATCTACAGAGCAGCTAAGCTTTATCAACAGAAGATCTATAGGTATAGAGACTGACAGGGGGACACAGGAAGTCATTGTGTTATCTGCTTTATCATGGACACTTTATATCTTACTAGGATAGCAGGTGGTTGATTTCTAGCTCCTCTAGGTAATAGAAGGTCTGTCCTAGGTGGAGACTGATCACCAATAGCATACAGGTAAATGGAATCTGTGTAAAAGAATAAACAGATAGAGACCTGTCATCAATAGCATACAATTAAATAGAATCTGTATTAAAGATGTACATATTGACAATCTTATGTTTATATGTATCATCAATCTTCCATATTTCCAATAAAATGCTGCTCTTTTTAGTGAATAATAACCTAGCTATCACACATGAATCAGGACTAAGAATAATAAATGTATGAATGAAAATAAAATGCAGTTCTTTAAATCAACATCATAAAATCAACTTAATGATTTTTTGGTCAATGAACATAAAGAACATGATGAACTTACTGTTGCCTCTATATTCAAACTTCAACACCGAGTCTGCCAGGGATAATGCAAAAGCCTCCACTCTTGTAAAGCCTAACTTCTCCCATTCTAGACACTTGCCAGTTTCTTCCTAGATGTTAATGAAAATCCAGTTTCAAACATTTAAAACACCTGAACAGCACTTATAATGATAAAATGCAATTTCAAAATGAAACAGCAAATTTTACCTAAATTTTAAATTATTTACATATATATATTATAACTGAAAACACACACAAACAATAAGAATTTTTAAAGAAACAGATTTTTATCAAATGAACCTTGAATTACCTGTGCTGAGGTATTAAGACTCACCTGAAACACTTGAGCAAGATCCTGTAATCGTATTCCCTCGGGGTGAGCCTGTAACACCTGGCGTATTGTCTCCTTGAGCGTACTGTCTGCACACAACTCACTACTGTGTCTCTGGCGGGCCAAGGCCCCTCCACTAGCTGTCTTATCTGTAAATTAAAACCAAAGATTCAGCTGACAGTATAAAATCTGTATATCCACATTAAAATACACGATGTTCATGTATTTAAGTTGATCTATACTTAATTTCAAAATGTAAGAAGACCCACAAAAAATACCAATAATGCCAGGACATTAAAATAAAATTCTTATATAACATCTTCATGTTTTATTTTAAAAAGTTATACACTTTAAGCATCTTTTACCTGGCTTTGGAGAAGGTAATCTCTTGTCAAACAATTTCCAGTCTCCCTTGCAATGAGGTCTTTCCATCCTGATGACTTGCGGCAATGCTGAACATAACTCTATCACACTGGTGTAACCATGGTCCATTGGTTTTAACTCTTTCTTAAAAGTTTCCTTAAAACAATTTAAAAGAAGTGTGCCATGTTAAAAATACTATAAGATTTTTGCCCGCTTTAACAAATATGGACATGCCAGATCTTTTGAATTGAATCTTATCATATCCAAAACTTTTTGAAACATTAAATCTATAATTCATTCATAAAAAAAATACTTTGTATCTTATAGTTTCATGCATATTAAACATGAACTAAGACCTAAAATTGCAAATTAGAAAACTGTTTCATGAAGAGTAAATTTGTGTTTTTAATACCTTGTACGCTGCTAGTAATTTTGTTGCCCACAATCCCTCTGGTTTAGAGCTAAGGAGCTAAAGTGTATAAAATGAATTAATTTGTGAAAAAAATGAAGAATAAAATTAAAGTAAATCACTTTAAAATATGAAATTTTGAATTATTTTTACTGATTTGTGTTTTAAAAAATAATACTGTCGATTGGCAAATAATCACCATGGTTTTAATTGCACTATGTTCGCAATTTATCATTTTTCCGCAAAATTAAACCCATCATGAATATTATTATTAGTTTTTTAGAAAAGCTTCAATGCTTATACGAAATCTTGAATTAATTTCTTGCATCGTGAAATTAAAACCATCGCAATTGGTTATTTTTGAAATATCATGAAATTTTAACACTGTGGAATTAAGACGACTTACAGTAACTTTTTCATGCCCTGTTCACACGACGAGTTTAATTCGCAGTAAATTAATGCGAAGTAAACTAATGCGAATCAAATTAATGCGAATTAAATTGCGTTCACATGACAGCTAATGCGAAGTAAACTAATGCGAATTAAAATTATTCTTATACAGTCAGGCGTCAGTAAGTCTATTATGACGTCATTTGTAAATCACGTCATGTATGCAGAGCCATCCTTTAATACTTCATGTAGTGGCTACAGGTATTCATTGATTTTAGTGATTAACATACTTTCCCTCAATTTTTGAACCAAATATAGCACAAATACCTATATATAACCACCAACACGTGTCCTGTGACTTAATTGTGGCCTTACGCATGCGTTAAAATTTAATTCAAATTAGCTTCGCTTAGCGTTCACACGGAGCTAATGCGAAGTAATTTAATGCGTGCAGTAAATTAATTCGAATTAAACTAATTCGCATTAAATTCTCCGTGTGAACGCTAAGCGAAGCTAATTCGCAGTAACTTTACGTTTAATTCGAATTAAACTCTCCGTGTGAACAGGGCATCACTGACTGAAGAGAACCAAATACCTGTTGGAGTTCAAAATGCAGCTGATGACTGATGGTACTTTCAAAATCCACGCTGTTACCAGATGAGGAGTAGGTTCCAGAACTTTCCTCACTCTCGTATCTACGGCGCCTTGTTCCAGGCCCATCATTCTGTCTGTTTATACAACTCTTCTTCTTCCCTAAATTCATTTTATAATTTATTTGCTAATTTGCAGATCAAGTTAATAGAAATGACATGAAATAATATTTCAATAAACAAGGCAGGATGTTAATGTCCGTTTCCTATCAATACATTTCTGAATCAGTAACGTTTTCCTGAGAAGCAAACTTTTCTTTACACAAGAGGCTCAAATGCCATACTGCTCACAGTAGTTAGAATAATCTAACTGTGTCTCGGTACAAGCCCTCACCACAGTTAGAATACGTCCCATATACTTGCAATGTAGCATTTCGGAGCGGATCCGCTCCGAAATGATTTTGAAGAATATTAAAGGATTTGCACTGGAAATAACAACCAAATTAATCAAAACAGACCTTTTTGAGATTGCATATGCCTTTTATACCCCAAAATAATCCATATAAAGAAGAAAATCCAATTAATTTTCTCAACGTTTTTCTCTCGCTTCAAATTTAACTGCCAAGTTTACATTCGGAACTCTCTAGACTGTTCCTAGTAAATAAACGAGTGCGAGTTATCGCCCGTGTTTCTTTTGCTACATTACGAATACACGGAACGAATTCTATCGTTAAACCCGATCCGTAGGACAATATAATTTTAACGATAGAACATTCTATCTATGCTCACATATGCCACCATGTCCCTGTTTTCTTCAGAAGTTCTTTTAAGGTATTAGGGGTGTAATAGCCATGACCTTGCATATGACTAAATTAAGCATATAGTTATAATGCACAACACTTTCGGCAATATTTCCCTTAGTTTCATGCAATTTTGTCCATACATATTTCTTACGTGCTCATTTATGTAACTGTACCCTCTCGCCAGTGGTGCACCCTTAATGGACAAAGGGTAGAGATGCAATTTTTCTAGTTAGCCAGAGAACAGTTTAATGTTTCATGAATTTAACTGTAACAATAAGCCCTAGGATTGTAGACATTCAATTTTTTTAGTTCAAATTCATCAGATATGATATATGAATACTTGTAATCGAGAGAACTTGTCTACTTTTAGTGACAATTTTAGATATTATTGTTATAAAACCGTTTATAATATTCTGTCAAAGAAAAATATGGTAGGGATGATCAATAAAAAAACATTGTAAATTTTGTGTGACATGTATTTGTGATAATATAATCACAAAAAAGAATTATTCTATCCACAATATTTATCTATATTCTACATTAGAGTGATGTACCCCCTAAAAATGTAAGCCATTATTTTTTTGTTAACAGGTTGGGGGGAAACGTTAATTCCGCTATAATAGTGGTATCTCACTATTATAGTGAAATTACGCTATATTTCCTGCCGTGGATTCCCCCAATTTCATTCAATACCGTGCAAGGTGTTTGAACCGCAAGTCATGTTGGGTATTAAAATGAACAAAAACTGTCATGCTTGCATGTTTTGAATTTTAATAAATTTTCTACCGTTGCGTTTAAAAACGCGAGCACTCTTTATTTAACGAAAGTTGCATTTTGAACATAGCAACCGATGATTGCGGGGGATTTAAGCCTGTTTGAGTCATACTTATTCCTCATTAATGTGCACAAATTGATGCTTGTTACAATTGTCAACTCGGACTGGAAAGGCTTTTTGGAATTAAACAAGAAAAAGATTATTTTTGTCTGCATGGTTACGGGTATGGAGGCTCGTTAAGGTAAACGTAAAGACCAGGGTTCGACACTAACGCTAGCCCGCTGGCCCGGGACAACTGAATATTGAGGTCGGGCTACCAAACATGTCTTTAAACTTGCCCTGCAGGGCTACAGTAAATTTTACCAATTAATCACTAAAAGCAAGAGAAATAAATATTATTTACACACCTGATAATTGTTAAATTTATTTTCAAATAGGTTCATAATCATCATAATTACTATTTTTGTAAGTCAAAATGTAAACTTTAAAGGTGATTCGAAATACCATAAATGATTATAAATATGGAATGTTTTGAATAGAAAAAAATGTCTTAGGTACAATCATAGAGTGACATATAATTTTTACCCAAAATGCAGCCAGAATGCAGGAATTCCCATCTCTATTTTCAAAATTTCCCGCGGGAGGCCCCCCATACCCCCACCAGCAGGAGGGGGAAACCCCCTCCCGCACCTACCCCCCTTGTCGCTTCGCGACTCAGGGCAACTTATACATGAACAGGGCTAGTAGAAATTAGAGATGGCTAGCCCTGCTGACAACTATGGTTTCAAAGTTAGTGTCGATCCCTGAAGACCCATTAATATCGGCTGCCGCCCATCTTTATGTGGTTGTGTCAGATAGTGCACATGGGAAATGAGAAGTTATTTTTGTAATAGTTCAGTAAAATAATTCTTCATTGATAACAGGTAGAAAATAATAAGTAAAATTTTCTTTAAACTAAATATTAATCGCTGTTATAACATGTATAATGTTTCCATTTCATTGTCATTTCTCCTCAAGATATTTGATAATTTTTTACTATATAAAAAGAGTTTACAAAAGGTACTATATAGATATAAAAGGAAATCATGATTTTGCGGATAGTAATGACGTGGTACATAGTGCACGGTTAAAAAAAAAGGAAAAACTGTTCAACTAGTAAAAATTGTTTTGAATACGTTACAGCTGCGAATGATACAAGGATAATTTTTTTTCTACAATTTGCAAAACGCCTTGCAGCATAGCCTATTCTGCAGAAACAAAGAACATTATCACGTGATAAAGATCCAGGGTATCTGCACGTGGTTCGGTCTTTTCAATTTCAGACTGTCTTCAAAGCAATATAAATAAACAATTGAAAAAAAAGTAAATAGAGATTTTAGTGCATTTGGTCATCAGATGGATTCATCGATGTAATAAAGTCAATGATAAATTATATTAAGAATTTATTGAAAATGAAAATATACACTTCTCAAGATTCTAGTTCAGCTTTGAATATCTTGTGCTTACCTTGCATGAATATGCTTTCAAAATTGTGAAAGTACTTATTGAAATGCTAAATTGTTTGCGACCGATTTCATGCTTTGCATCCATTTTTAATTGTTGAAAATTTGAATTGAGTCAAGGATATTTTTAGATACTTTCATTGCTGAATATTGAGCAGTGGCGATTGGTTATTTGAAGTTTTCTTGTGGTTAAAACAACAACACTTTGGAATAAATCTAGAAGTCTGAAAAATTTATACTTTTTGTGTGATGTTTTGCAATATACTTTCATTTCAAATGAATATAATTAGATTTATATATTTTTCGAATATCAAGAAAAAAAAACCCAAAGCTATTTCTCTCAGATTTTAAAGTTAAATCGTTCTTGCCTAAGTGCATATCCATAAAGCGTTAAAAAATAAGATACGTTTTTGCGGAGTTAAAATGATTGTCAATTAATAATTATTTGAACATGTGTCATAATAAGGTTACAGGCACTCTTGTAAAAATACCAAAAACACCAAAATAAACTGAGTCTTTTCTCTGAAATACGGTAAACCATTAACCAGCCGAAATTAAAAATTAGAGATGTTTTCTACGATCATTTATATTAGTAGTTTCTGGATTAGTTATTTAAATTGATTTCGTTAAAAGGATAAAATCGAGTTTTCCAATACACTCTTTTTTATGTTTGCCATAATGGGTCTTTGTGTTTACCATAACGAGCCTCCATACCCGTAACCATGCAGACAAAAATAATCTTTTTCTGTTTAATTCCAAAAAGCCTTTCCAGTCCGAGTTGACAATTGTAACAAGCATCAATTTGTGCACATTAATGAGGAATAAGTATGACTCAAACAGGCTTAAATATCCCCGCAATCATCTGTTGCTATGTTCAAAATGCAAATTCCGTTAAATAAAGAGTGCTCGTATTTTTAAACGCAACGGTAGAAAATTTATTAAAATTCAAAACATGCAAGCATGACAGTTTTTGTTCATTTTAATACCCAACATGACTTGCGGTTCAAACTTCTTGCACGGTATTGAATGAAATTGGGGGTATCCACGGCAGGAAATATAGCGTAATTTCACTATAATAGTGAGATACCACTATTATAGCGGAATTAACGTTTCCTCCCAACCTGGTTAATGGTATAGGGTGGGTTGTAACGAATGAACTAATGAGCTTGAGCATATATAAACAAAAGATGATTGTCATACTCAACTCACTTCACTTTAGATTCATTTGTTCAGAAACTGACCTCTTCTCACAGTGACCTTGACCTAGACTAGGGTTTGCAAAATAACCTACATTTTTGCAGTTCTCATGTGTATAAAGTTCTTCATAGTTTATATTTACTTTACAATGAAGGCTAAAATATATCTGACCAATCGCGAAACACTGATCAAAGGGTTTTAAAAACAATATTGTGCCTCTCATATATTATAAATTAATGAAATATGTATAGATAAATATGTTAAATACCCCCCCCCTTTCCAACGCGGCTAAACTCATGCAAAAAATAAATAAATAAAAAACCCACACACATAAAATTCACCCTGACCTTACTAGGGCTGGATCAATATATCGGTAATCGGTATATATCGATATTTTTTAGCAATACGATAACCGATACAGAGATGCTTGCGTATTGCTCGATTATTTCAACGTTTAATTAAGAGAAAGAAAAACGTCAAAGTGACTAATATTACGAACGACTTATCTAAAATCGTTTAAACGCATGTAAACATGTCAAAAGTGTAGGGTCGCTACGTAAAAGTTAGCAGCAAAAAGGCAAAATGTGATTATATTTGTCAACAAGAAGTCGCAAGTTCTGGTGGAACAACGAGCCTATATATTATTACCCATCTCAGACGGCATCGCAACATTGACCTGTTTGCTACTGTGAAACTTGGAGGCAATTCCGGTAGGTAAAATGGCGCATCGAAAAAAGTCATGGAATGTAAACCGATAATAAGATATCAATCAGAATTTTTAAGTCATAGTTTATTTTAACTCATTGACAAAGCAATTTGGTAAAATATTTTATCTGCCATTACTCCCACGAATATGACTTCAAGTGAAGTATCAACACAGTCAAACAGGTCAATGTTGTGATGTTGTCTGTGGCTTCAGAACGAGTATTTAGCACCAGTGGCAACATATTTACATGCACAAGGACTTGTCTGAAACCTGACTAAGCGGATCGATGCCTTGATTTTTCTGAAGAAAAATATGGGCAAATAACATTACCGGGTAATCTGTCATACACTTGTCCATTCAAAGAGAATGAAAAAAACAAGAGGCTCACCTGAGAAGCTTTGTCCATTCTGTTCTTTACCAGATTTCCCCCCTTTAAATACATACTGTGACCTCACCCTACCCCAATGATCATAATTTAGACATTTTGAAATCTACACTACCCCAGGATGCTTCCATGTGCACATAAGTTTTAGCTTTTCTGGCCCAGTGGTTCTTGAGAAGATTTTCAAAGATTTTTCCAATATATTTCTATGTAAAACTTGGATTTCCCATTGTGGCCCCGCCCTACCCCCGGGGGTCATAATTTGAACAATTTAGAATCTACACTACCCCAGGATGCTTCCACATAAGTTTCAGCTTTTCTGGCCCAGTGGTTCTTGAGAAGAAGATTTTCAAAGATTTTTCCTATATATTTCTATGTAAAACTTGGATTTCCCATTGTGGCCCCACCCTACCTTGGGGGGTCATGATTTGAACAATTTAGAATCTACACTACCCCAAGATACTTCCACATAAGTTTCAGCTTTTCTGGCCCAGTGGTTCTTGAGAACATACGATTGGCCCCATGAGAAAAGGTCCTTATGACAATTTTTACACATTTTGAGTTTTTCATGGATTCTAACAAAGCAAGCTTAGAAGTTACTGAATATGAATTTTTGTGGCCCTACGTCAACTCTAAGTATGTTTTTTCTTCATTTATATTGTTGATACTTTAACAGGTAAATAATGACGTCATGTTACTTTCGCGCCAACGTCAAACGTCAAGTTTTCAGAGTGAACACGATTTTGACTTTTCATGGTAACGATACTATGATAATGGATGTATATTAATGAGTATTTCCAGAAATTCTTTTTTACTTGATAAATTTTCTATTTTAATAATTGTATAATACCAATAATAATTTAATACTAATAGTAATAGGTGTATATGTATCATCCATCAATGAAAGTAACTGTTCGTTTTACATTTCGCTGTGCTGTGAGAAGCAAAGAACTTTTGTTCAATATCAATTTACTTTCACAATGCTAAAATATTTATTTCATGTAAAGAATTGTTTGAGAAGCTTACAGAATTCATTCGAAAATCATGACTCTTGACAGGTCAAGCTGTCAACTTTTTTATTTGAATACAGTATAACGAGATAAAGCTTTCCAAATATGTGGAAGTTAAACAGAAATTCCAAAAAAGTCCTCGGGAACAACAATGAACAAGATGCTACTGGGTTGTGAAAATTTGTTTATTCGTGTTTTTTTTCTCTAAAGACGGAAGAAAATGTGAAATGTAATTTATTATTGTATATACTGTACAACAATTTCAGTCTTATTATATTTGGTAAAACTAAATAGATTTAGAAGAACACATATTCCAAATCTATATATACAAATGATGAGTATTTATTTATTTCTTAAAACAATTTTTGCCCATATAATTTCATTTATTAAAACCATTTTATCCATATATCAAATGAAATCAATCTGCACTTTTTTTATTATCATAATATCAAACAGAATAACAGTATTCCATTAAATTAAGGAAAAACTGTCCATTTTTTTTTTTTTGGTTTTGTTTTATGACATGATCAATCGAGTGGCTTGCGTGATAGGTGCTACAAGTCCTGCTTCTGTCACCATTTGTCCTACTCCGTACGTATTTTTTTTAAACCGTGTCTATCAATGAACCAGTAGATCTATGTAGAAATAAATTATTCTTACTATTTGTAATTTTATCTCGGACAAAGACATTGAAAATGTAAATATTAAATCATAAACTAGAGATACTGTAAGCAATGAGCTTATTACGTGTAAACGATATTCCCGCCTCCCATACCTTTAAAATGGCAAAATCCATGTTTTTTTTATCTCTTGGAGACACGAAGAAGCTTTAGTGTCAAAACACAAAATAAAATAGGAGGTGCACAATGGCATTTTGTATAATAAAGAATCAGTGAAAGTACCTTTAATTTTTTCTTGCGGATGAGAGAGGGGTACCCTTCAATATTTTAAAAAGAATGGCATTGTCCATGTTTTGTTATGCGAAATCCGAAATATGCGTCCGTTCAAAAAGTAAAATATGAGGTGCACAAGAGCACTATATAAGTTTCAATAAAATTCAAACCTCGGTATAAGAGGAGTTGCGGATAAAAGATGGGTATTCCGAAGTGTAAAAGACAGACGGACATCCTGATCACTATATACCCTCCATTTTTTTCAAGCGGGAGTATAATAATTATGAATTCCTTGTTGTTCTGGATCATATAGATCAATTAAAAGAATTTTTCCGAGAGGGGTCAAAAATGATACTCATACAATCCATGCGTGGATCTAGAGGGAGTCGGGGGGTCTGCGCACAGATTGTGCAGAATTATTATTTTTTTTTTTTTACTAAACCAAATCTTTATTAGAATAGGCGTAGCTCTCTTCGAAAGCACGGATCTATGTGATATTGGTATGAAAAGTCACTGGCCGGTATGAAGTAAAAAGAAGCCGACGACTAACCCCACCCCTCCACACACACACACACACCCTAACACACACGATATAGTTTTTTTCTTTGGGAAGTGAGTTTAATTTTATTATTTTATTTATTCCTTTATCCGTTTAATCTTATTTTTGCTTGTCAAGAAATTCCTGGTTGGAACTTTTTTTTATGAGAGGGTGTTATGTGATAGTGTGTGTCTAACCATCTCGCTGTTTCTTTACACTTGCCATTGTTATTGTTTTCTAATGTAATGTTTATGTTTATCACAGGAATTTTTTTTACCAAATAAAATAATTGCGCTTACATTTTTCAAGGCAAGTTCTGCAAACCAATAACTGATACACGTATTTTAGTTTCAAAAATAAAACGAGTAATAGATTAATTGGTAATACAACTGTAATGACATATGATGTATAATATTGCCTATACATGTATATTATGAATTACAGTCACACGGATTAAATGTTTTGACATACATGTATGTGATCCACTTAAATCAGCAGATGAAGCTAAAACTTTTTTTAAAAAAAAGTTTTTAACGTTCCTTAAAATAAATAGATATAGTTAAACCAATAGAGTTTTTTTTTTTCATTTTCCGATATTCTGTTGCTTTGAAAATTCGATTTTTCATTGAAATTTCATTTCTATATCCAAAAAGTCGATTAAATATAAGATCTCTCTCTCTCTCTCTCTCTCTCTCTCTCTCTCTCTCTCTCTCTCTCTCTCTTATCAAATTACAATGTACAACATGAATGTAAGAATGATCTATCTTTCGTATAAAACAATTTCATTTCCAAATGTAGTATTTGCTTGAAAGAAACAACAACAAAAGTAAGGTTCAACATTTTTCAACTTTTTTCATCTAATTTATGAGCATCATTATTGAAAAAAAATAATTAAAATTAAATTCAAATAAATTCATGTCAAAATAAGTAGATAGGCATGAATATAACATATTTTGTAAATTGAAATGTTTGATTCAATTTTGCATCTATTTCTGTTATATAATGTTTTAAATTATCTTGTTAAACACACTTTTTTTCAAATACATGGTAAAACGTTTGAACTGCTAATAAATAACATGTTTGAAAAAATATTTATTTATACTACGGGAGCAAATTTCTATGAAGATTGTAAGTAGAAAATTAAAAAAAAAAAAAATTAAATGAATGACTCTCTCTGGTACCCCTTTAGTATTTCGATCGATTGTCAGAGTTACCGCTCCTGTTTTCATTTACAAAATTTCGCCTCTGTAAATATTCCATTATTTTGCAAGATTCGGGAAACTTATAAGGATACTTTTCGTCTCTGTTGGAGGAAATGTGTTTAGGTTTCAAATTCTTTTAGCATTAAAGTATTTTACAACAAAAATATGGAAGAACATGCACCGATCATTCAATGTTTACATGATTGATGAGACACCAGTATAAATGCTGAGAATGCTGGGGCGGATCTCATACAGGGAAACGATTTCCTTTCCAATATTTTAATAAAATACCCGTGCCTTACACATTACTTCAATTTTGTCTATACCAGTAAATCGAATATTTGCATTTTTTCACCCATATTCAATTATTTAGAAAATTACTTGTCTATATATAAGCGCCGTCTATACATGCATGCATTGAAAATCAATAGCCTAGATCAGAGACATTTATAGCGATATAGCAAGATCGATGTAGCGAAACGGGTCTCAAATTCTAAACAGGCCTTCATTTAAATTAATACCAGTGGACTAGGGTATGCAACATAAAAATTCAGAATTAAACATTAAAAAAATTAAATTATTATTATATATACATGATATACAATGGTCAAGAACCACAAAAAAAAAAAGATAGACGAGTCAAAGCGTAAAACACGTGTATAAAAAAAATCTGCGACGACGCTCACCGTCTGCAACGTCATATCTTTATGACGTTATTTCTCTGTTCTAGAAAAAATGCCATAAGGACCTTTTGTCGTGGTGGCAATCAATTACATGTTAACCTGTTGTGATGAAAAATAGGGAGATTCCAACCTCAAAAGCGGTAGCATTGCGCGCGTTGTTTTACGCTTGGATTTTTGAAGATATATTGCATGTTATATACATGTTTGGTCTTAAATGAAACTACATGATTCAATCTTAAATATCAACTGCAAAGAAGTATAGACGGAAACATCTTAAGTTTGATATACTTTAAATTATACAAATTCAAATATTTTTTCATGCTTATCATTTTGCTTTGATTGGCTGCTTACTTAGCCTTTTGAAGTGATCTTTGCTGATATAGCCTAGAAGCAATAATTCTGAATGTTTATTCAGTTATCAAACAAAGCAAATGATGACATAGTTTAATCTAGAACTAAAACTAGTTCCTATTTTTCGTTAAATAAATCGGATTTCCCGCGATGATCGAAAACGAAAGTAGAGATGTGCCTCATGGCTTGGTCAATCGAGTGATTTCTACTGACTTTATTGATAGAACTGCGAGATCCTGTGCTTTTATAGACGATGTCAAACGTTTTCATCCAATTCTGAAATGTTGTATCTTCTTTTTTCATGACATGTCGACAAAATGTATCGTAACCAATGGAATCAATGAGTTTTGTGCTGTAGTCGTTGTCAAATACGTGCTTGAAATCTATGTACACATCGGTACAAAAAAAGCGTTTGTATGCTTCCGGGTCAAATCACGCGATATCTTACGAGATTTTACGACGAGTGGCTTCAAAAATGGATACCCAAGCAAACCAAAAATACTTTAGACAAAACTTTTGTAGAAAAGCGGTAGATTTACGAATAAAATCGGTAGGCGGGAGATGGAGTGAAAAAGCGGTAGACTCCCGCCTAAATCGGTAGAGTTAACATGTATGCTTGAGAAGAATTAAGATTTTCAAAGATTTTTCCTATATATTTCTATGTAAAACTTTGATTTCCCATTGTGGCCCCGCCCTGACCCCAGGGTTCATGATTTGTACAATTTAGAATCTACACTATCCCAGGATGCTTCCTTATAAGTTTCAGCTTTTCTGGCCCAGTGGTTCTTGAGAAGAAGAATTTCAAAGATTTTTCCTATATATTTCTATGTAAAACTTTGATTCCCCGTTGTGGCCTCGCCCTCCCCCCGGGGGTCATGATTTGAACAATTTGGAATCTACACTACCCCTGGATGCTTCCATATAAGTTTCAGCTTTTCTGGCTCAGTGGTTCTTTTCAAAGAAGATTTTCAAAGATTTTTGCTATATATTTCTATGTAAAACTTGGATTCCCCATTGTGGCCCCGCCCTACCCCCGGGGTCATGATTTGAACAATTTAGAATCTACACTACCCCAGGATGCTTCCACATAAGTTTCAGCTTTTCTGGCCCAGTGGTTCTTGAGAAGAAGATTTTTTAATGACCCCACCCTATTTTTGTCTTTTCTTGATTATCTCCCCTTGTGAGGGGACTTGGCCCTTCATTTTAACAATTTAAATTCCCCTTCACCCAATGATGCTTTGTACCTGGCAAGTGTGGTCAAAATTGGCCCTGCGGTTCTTGAGAAGAAGTCGAAAATGTGAAAAGTTTACAGCCGGACAGACAGACAGCCGGACAGACAGACGGACGACGGACAAAATGTGATCAGAAAAGCTCACTTGAGCCTTTGGCTCAGGTGAGCTAAAAAACAAGGATTTAAAATGTGTTTTATTATTGTAAATTTATGCCTTAATCAAAAAATACTATCACCTCTTTAAAACAACATGCAAAAATAGTGTATTCTCATTTGTCTGTATTGGCAATATGTATCGCATATCGCACCTCTGTATTGCAATACGGAGTTCCCAAAACGCACCGGTCCGCCGGGGATCCCCGGTAAACTTTGAATGGGACCGGTAAAATCTTAATTTTATCGGTCAAAATGTCCGATGGTTTTTTACAGACTGTATAACAATTAAACATAATCCTAACAAAATCATTTAATTCAATTGTCCTGACAATAAACAAATGCAAAACTAAAGGAAATAAAAAAAACGTCGGGGGCGCGCCAGATTATTCTCGTGCATTCTTGGTTAAATAAAATGTATACGGTGATTGTCTACTATAAAAAGCTACATATTAAAATAATAATCTCCATATGTTTGGGAGGAAAACAGTTAAAACACTGTCAAACAAATATTTTTCCCTCTTAATAGATATATGCACTAGTTCTGACAGTAAAAAAATGTGACAATCTACTTTCGTTTTGCAGAACGAATTTGCAGGGCTGCAAGAGTTGCCTGCTATTTCTGCTTGATTACAGACAATTTGTTACCATTTATTATTTTCTCTATAATTTAATCTATTAGCATGATTAATATTATACCAACTTTTGGATTTTTTCCTATGTATTTGATAGCATTTAAAATACATGCGCGTTTTCCCCCTTTTCTAAAAATAGCTGACTGACTTTAATGTAATAAAACGACAACAAATTCACTAAAAATAATCATTTTCATGATAAATTTGCATATTTTTATCATTAGTACATATTGTTAACTGTGTGGAGGTTGTATAATACGTATAACTAGTCAGAAATATCTGACTTTTTACAGGTTTTTTTAAACGATTTTGATATTTACGTAATATTTTTCCTGGCACATAAATCCAAAATCCTAAAAAAAAAAAAAGCCTGGAAAACGACAGATATTTCGGACTAATTCCAAACAATCAAGCAAAAGATGCATATTGCAGATTTTATTTTAAAAAATTTTAAAAATCTGTCAGAAAGGAACATAATAATTTAATACGATGAATTAAGCGTCATCACACACAGTCGGCGACGTCAAATCCCGCATACACAGTATTTAAATAAATTAAAAAAAAAAAATCTGCATTTGCCATCTTTTCATTTACACTTATTTTTTATCAAATCGACACAATTTCCAATCCTATAATATGTTAAATTTAAATACAAAAAATTAATGTCCGGTAAATTTTACAACTGTCCGGTGAATTTTGAATATTTACAGGACAATTGTCCGACATATTTTTGACTAGCTTCGGGAACTCTGGATATGTATCGTATCGAAAAATTTCTTTCAATACCCAGCCCTAGACCATACCCAGGATAAAATATTTATACTCATAACTGATATCATTTCTTTGTTAAAGTTCTAAACATATAATTACATTTTTTTTACTGATCGATCTATTTTGATCATCTCAGATATTTCACGTATGATAACATGGATAATTGAACGTGACATTAATGTATGTTGCATGAGTATCTAGATGTTTTAAGTCTGTTTTGTCCATTATTTTTCTAGAAATCATTGATATTTCACAAATCCTGAGAATCATTTAGCACGGCCACAGGTTTGCACATTTCCAGCACAGGTGCTTGAGGACAGGACCCCCACCCCCCCAATATAGACCCCCGGGCCTTTTTGATTTTTTTTTTCTTAAACTATCCTTAAGTAACATGTTTGTGATGTAATCCATACCATCAAACCGAAAAGTTACAAAAAACAAACATTTATAAAAATTCGTAACCTACTATATATATATTTTTATATAGAGAGTAGGTTACGAATTTTTATAAACTGTTTGTTTTTCGTAATTTTTCGGTTTGATGGTATGGATTACATCACAAACATGTTACTTAAGGATAGTTTAAGAAAAAAAAATCGAAAAGGCCCGGGGGTCTATATTAAGGGGGGGGTGCTATCCTCAAGCACCTGTGATTTCCAGCATATTACATTATGTAGGGATTATATGTACGCAACATCTGTCGATTAATTGCAGATTCCACGATTTACGAAGATAGATGTTCCGAGAACTGCCGATGTCAAAAACCTCGGCGTTTTAACTGGAAGTGGCCTATTACACATCTAATTCCTTAAAAGAGCTTTTTCCCTCTTTATGATTAATATGACCAGAGATGTGCCCCCATCCTATACCCTAAGCATTATATCTGAACTTTCCCTGGATCCCATGTATTTTCTGAATATTGATATGGCTTACATTGTTCTGCTGTTTTGGAAGATATTTTGTCTAAAATAGTTTTTCTCTATATACATGATAAATGTATAATTCAAAATATAATTTTTAGCTTTAACCTCTTGCTAACCCCTGTCTGCATGATATGGCCATTGACCAGATATTGCAAAATCATCTAAATCCAGTAGTGCAAAAATTTGACGAAGCATAATGCACATTGTGACAAAATACATGTTCACTTGATGATATGCACCAGTAGCACTAGGTCCAGTGACCATACATGCAAAGTTTTGTAATATTACATCTAATTAATCTATATTGACTATTTCACAACACTAAATTGAGGTTATACCTCTTCCAGCAGACTGTGATGGTGCCTTTGGTTGAGTATTTTCCCAGTGGTTTGTTGCTCCTGTGGAGAATGATGAGATATTTGTGCCTTGTGTATTGGTTTTATTTTCTCCAGATCTCTGCCTTTCTAGTCTCGGTGGTAAATTTTGTTGATAGGGCTTGTGAAATGGATGGTCTTTGGACTGATGTGACTGTTTATCTGTAAATATTGCGAAATTAAGTAAAATATCTATAAAAACTCTTGTACTTATGTTACTAACTTTCTGTCATTTGTTTTCATTCTAGTCTTCTATTAAGTCTACCGACTTTGTTAAATATACATGTTACTAATACAAGAAAACTCAGCTCTATGTGAAGATTTACGTACTGATCTATTTGGTTTCAGAATCCAAACCCTGATGCATTTATATCCCCTGATTAATCAAAATTATTAATTATGATAAATTTCAATCATTATTTGTTAATCCCTCTGCTTCCTAAATGAAAATTAACCATTCTTGAACTTACATGAGCTACTGTAAGCTGGACACACTCGCACTTCTCCATTCTGCAATTCTTTAACTTCCAGTATATCAGGAACTGTCTTCAGAAGCTCTTTCAGAGAAGAAAACCCAAGTCTTATTGGGTCTATCTGAATGTTAAACCTTTTTGAGAATGCAGCATCAAAATGTGTGAATGGTAAGCCATCTGGATATGCTTTAAAAAGTTGCAATAAATAATTCCTTATGAATGGTGGGACAGTAGGAAGAGGCCGAGGCTGCTGGCTTCTGTGTCTTTGTGGTGGGGGACCCCCCTTTCTGAGAGTTGCCCACTTGTTTTTGTTTGTGACCTTCTGTTTGGAGACAAGTTTTTGAATATGAGCTGTGTTAGAATCGGCAATACCAGCAACACACATGACGCCCTTCTTCCATGTGATGTGCAGGGCATCTGACATGTCTTTAAGAAGATCTTCCAGATTAACATACCCAAGAGCCCTATAGGGAATTGGTTCCATAATAAAGTCATGGTAGTCACGTTTCAGTTCATCTATAGTCAGTGCAGCTGGTGCAGATAGGAGCAATGATCTCAGATTCTTTTTCACGTCTTCTTTCTTCTGTGCTTTGCTACTCATTTTTGCAATTCAAAGTGCTATATATCTACGACAAAAATGGTAAAATATTTAAAATTTTGCTAAGGTATGAGTATGCATCGAGACAGTATCATGCATTTCGCGCTAGTTGTCGTTGCATGTGCTGGTATTAAATTCGAAACTACTACAAAGATTTTTTGATGCTTTAAAAAACGCGGACTTTTCCAAAAATCATGTTATCATGTTAAATATGCACTTATTTGCCAATTACTATTGCAATCTACACTCTAAATTCGTTTCAAGTAATTTTTTTTTTCGAAATACGAAACAATGCATATGATTTCTAACTAAAAGAAAAACCTAACTGGTCGAAATCCGAATTAGTCATAATGTCATTTAGAGCATGGACACAAGCATTTGGATATTTAATGAAACTGTCACGTTCATTGCAGTCCCAGCAATGGAAATTGACTAATCTTCCACGTTTCAGTTATTCTTTTTTAGGTTCAACTTTTATTCGACAGCATGTGAAAAATGTCTCCGAAAGGTATTGTTTCGAATTTCCTCAGTATGTTATGCAAACACTCCAAATCTCAATCAGTGTCATTTATGTGTAATATAGAATGTTCTTTTTATTTATTAAGTAGATCAAATGGTTTCCTTTATCTCTATATTATTTCAAAGCATTTATGCGTTAATTTTTAATTTAAAAAAATGACAACTTACTTTTTAAAAAAAAAAGTTATTTCATTTAATGATTTATAGACATTTGCACATCTTTTCAAAGATTCACATGTTGACTATGCGACTGTAAGTGCGAGTGCAGATGCCCATTCACTTCAATTTAGGTTCTTCTTTTCAAACCACAATTGACATTTATAGCATGTTTCGAGTAATTATAGATAGTATGGCATCACTTGACGTCATATGCATGCAGGGATAGATGTATTACTGAAATTGAAGCCTGAATAGTGTTATTTTTTATAAAGAACAACCCATCTACTATTTATATACAATTTTCACTAATGAACAGTTAGTTTCTCAATTTTAATTTATCATTTTTAATAAGTTTATGGAGCAACCGTTGGGGGTAGCGCAGATAGTTCTAGATATTGTTTTAATTTATAGATCGGGCTCGTCAAACCGCACATGAATTTTTGTGTGTGTAGACTCTGATGTCACAAAAGGTCATATGTATAAGTTGCTTTACCAAAAATAAGCTGGCTGAACAGAGCTGAAAGATAATGAAAAACATTTCGTTTATGATTTATCTTCAGTATATATCCACTAAATCAACATGAGATAACTTTATGTTGAACTTTTGCAATTATTCTCAAGAGCACATAGCTTTAATAAGTGATACATTGTGGGTCCAACCAGCAATGTAACTGCAGAAAAAATTGTTTGGATCAATGTGCAATGTCCAAATTTCCTCTTCACCCAGGCTTTATTTTAAGAGCTATCATTAAGTGAAGCTTCATGCCACTCACTGGCCATGGGCTTTGTGCAAGTTGTGCTTTGCGCAACTCGCTGCGCTTGCTATTATTTATATGTAAAGTTTTGAAGTCACCAAGAAAACATAGTCTACAGTGAAATGCATATCCCAAAGGATTGTAGATCTAGAGGTAACTGTGGACAAAAATTTCATTTTGATCAGTGCATGTACAGTCCAAATTTTCTGTTCCCTCAGATGAAGTTGGGTGCTTTGCAATGCTCATGAAAATTATCAATGATAGAATTGATCACAGGCGCGGATCCAGAAATTTTTTCCAGGGGGGGTCCGACCCAGTCAAAAAAAAATCCAATCCCAGAAATTTCTTGACAAGCAAAAAAAAAAAAACAAACAAACTCGCCCAAACGTCAAAAACCTATTTCACTTTTCATACCCATTTCACACATATTCGCATTTACCAGGGGGGATCAGCGTTTTCCAGGGGGGTCCATGGTAACTTTTTTCTTGTTTTAGTATATATAAATTTTTTAACCTGGTAAATTCCAGGGGGGTCCTGACCCCCACCCCCCCTCTAGATCCGCACATGGATCATGTATTTAGATTGATCATAATTAACAAGTATGTTGGTAAAATTTCATAAAAAAATAGCCTGTCCTGCATAATCTCTTTGGTAATAGCTAAATCAAGAGATTGTACTGAACTTAATAAAATGCACAAAAAATATATGTACTTACTCTCACTTTAGGAATAGATATCAGCAAGTAAACACATAAGTATACCTTCAGCAGTGTACCCTCCTGAAGCCAATTACAATGTACTGCTAAAGGACAACTATGTTTTTTATTTACACTCCTAAAAGACAACAACTATGTTTCCTATTTACACTTTGCACTTGTACAAACAGTACATTCATATCTTCGTAAATTTTTATCCTGTAAGTAGAAAGCACTGGGGGGTGGAAATGCTATAATCAGGATGTGCTCGCTTGTCACTAGTTTTTTAATTGGAAAGGGAAATTACTCACACAAGTTTTAAAAACAAATACAAAGACAAACTCTTTGATCTCCTTTCATTAGGTTTCAAATGCCCATTAATTATTACTTAAAAATACATGCAGCTTCATTTTATTTCTTGGTGAAGAGGGAATTTTTCTTATTCTTGTTTAAAATCAAACATTTCACTGAGCATGATATACTGTAAATTTATGATATGAGCTTGTTTGATATTTGGTGGAAATTGATTTTTGAAGAATTCAGCTTAAATTTGATCTGATGCACTTCGAAATATTTTTATTTTTGCATAATATATGAACACTTGAAGAGATATAGGGTTCTACTTGAATTCGCAGAAGTTTCTTTCCACTAAAAGTGCTAAAAAGAATACATAGCTAAATGTACATATCACGTTTACAGTAGACCATTGTTTTTTTATGTTTCATTTTTTTTTTCAAGGATGGTTCCATCAAGGCAAAGCACTGTCAGATTTCTTGGCACTGTGACAGTGACCAGAGCCTTTTTGGGTTTGTTTGGCTCCAAAGAAAAGGATCCCGTCAAAGAGCAGATCAGACTAGGACACATTGCCGTAGCAAGGGGAGACTACCAGGAGGCAGATAATGCTTATCATCTGGCACTTCACGCAGCGCAACAACAATTCACAGAGAGAAAGATTGACAAACGACAACTGACATTAATCAGAATATATGTGTTTGATGCGTTAGGAAATATTGCTCTGAAGAATGGAGATCTAGAGAAAGCTGAGAAGCTTTATAAAGAGACACTAAAGGTAGCGATAAACAATGATTTTTTCAAACAAACTGACAATGGGGTAGTAGAGATAAGTATGCGGTTAGCTGCTGTTTATGCCATGATGGGAAAAGATGAAGAAACTCACTCAGGTTACCAGTTCTGTATCAAAACTCAGGAAGATAAAATCAAAGCAAACCCAGAGGAAAGTCCTAGTACATATGGCCTGCTAGGGATGTGCTTGGAAAGCTATGCTAAATATCTACTGAAATCACAAAAGTACGATAAAGCTCTAGAATATCTTCAGCGATCAGAAGAAATTGTTGTTTCGTATCTAGGAAATGATCATCCACAGAGGATTGTGGCCTTGAATGACATTGCATCACTGTACATTATGAAGAATGACTTAGCAAAAGCGGAGGAGATATTGAAAAAAGCTCTAGCCATTGGGCATGCGAATAAGGATAGCACTCTGCCTGTTTTGTATTGCAACTTAGGAGCTTTATATTTAAGACAGTCTAAAATAGATAAAGCTCTAGAGAACTGTAAAATGGGTGAAAAACTTGGAGAAGAGATGCATAATCCTGAAGCAGTTAGAAAGGCCAAGTACTGCATTGGCAAATGTACACCAAAATGAATTTGTTGATAAATTAATTTCTTATTCCATGAGTTTGTCTATAAATAAATATGGTATAAAGTTCCCATCAGTATTCATTTTTAATATATAAATGAAAAGGGGTACTAATTTATAATGTATTCATGTAAAAAAAAAATTAATCAGACTAGTTAAAAATGAATACCAAAGATACAATTGTACAAACTGTATAGAGGGAAATTTTAGCAACAATTTTATTTTCGCTCTCTTCATTATTGGGCAAATTTAAAATGGGACAAATTTAAAGAACACAGCATAATTTCTTAAACAGAACTATGACTGGGCGAACTTAAAACGGGGCAAAATTGATTGCAAGTGCAAAAGGGTGAAAATAACTTGGGGGCAAAAATAACCATGTAAACGGTGTATGTTTGATACTTGCACAAAATACACATGTATACTGCAAACCAACTTTTATTCGTCTGCGAAAAAAATGAGTTTTGAGACCTACTTTAAGTCACAAATATTAATCACTGCAAACCATGTATGTTGCTTTGTTTTTGTAGAAAATGTTTCCTTATTTGTGAAAATTAATCGTTGCAGAATGATTTCAAACTGACAAATCGCAAATAAAAGATGACGTGAATAATAGTTGGTGTCCCACAGTATACAGAAGCTCATTAACCTGCATATACATTGTAAATGTTCACATGAATATGGAAGTTTTCTTCATTCACAATGTTCTGGTATATTTCTTTTTATTATACCCCCCCCCCCCCCCAATTTTCAATAATGCGTAGCATCACAATCAATAACCAGAGTGACTCATGCAATCTCAAACTAGGTATATTGGTATATTACAACACAAGGTTAAAACAAAAAACAAAAAATTCTGACCTGTCACCAGTTTTATTGTAAACAATAATGACACAGAATAATTACCTTTCTCACATTTAAAGCACAGAGAATTTTTATCACCTTTTCATAAATATACTCATCAAATTTAACATCCAATCTGTTGACATTCACACTCACTTTTGAAAAAAAGCATTTAAAAACAATCAAAAAAATGTTAATTTAATATTCCACATTCGCAAACTTGCACACCAAATAACACTGAAGTAAGTCACCATTTCACTTTGTTACATATAAATGTACATACATGCACAAACATATACATGTGTACCTGGTACTCGCAACATGGTATAAACATCTACAGTAAACAATATTTCAATACTCCATCAATATTGGACCAGAACTGAGAGAGTACCAATGTTGCCCACAATATTATCCTATGCTCCAAAGAACACCTCATGAAAAGAAATGAAGTTCCAGAATGTTTTTAGTATTCAAATATATTTAGACACATTTTCATATTAATCAGCACAATTTCATAAGCAAAACATTATTTAGATATTAAAAGTTTAGTAAGGAAAATGACATGTCCTCTGCACTTTTGTTAGAAGTGTGTTTTACTTAACATTTACCATTAGTTCTGTAGCTAGCTCAGGAGAAAAAATTAAATAACTCATCGTATGACTAATTTCTGTAGCTCATTTTTTTTATTTGACCCTTCCAATGTAGCATAGAGACATCTAATACTTCTATATAAACATGTTGTGATTTTATTTTTGCAATTTTATCTAAACCAACCCCTGAACAAGTTGTATAATATTTATACGTTCTCATTATTAATCTTGGCAAGCATCCTTTATTTACAACTGAATGATAAAAAACCCATTATTTTCATAGAAATCTCACAACTTTAGCTTGTTTTACTCTCACAACAAGACCTTACTGACTAGATGTAGAGAAAAATATATGCAACTACAGAGAATAATTTCACCCAAAAGTACCTGCACTTCTTTTTACATTATACCGGCATAACAAATGCATTTGAACCAAATTTTTTTCTTCTTTTCACCATGGTTCAAATTATTTCTAGAACTATACAACAAAAATTACACATAATCGTTTTGGCATTGTTCAGTCTGTTTAAAAACAGTCCATTAACACACAGGCACCTGACGTTACTTATTTTTCTTATAATTAATAAATATACCCCCTACCTAATAATAAACCCTTGTTTATCATTAGTTAGGGGGTATATTTCTTTCTATTAAAAGAAAAATAAGTAAACATCAAGTGCCTGTTCATTAAAATCATGGGAACTATATGAAATCACAGCTGACATTCATAATTAATGTTAATGAAATATTGGTACAGAATAAAATAATAACTACCTATGTGATATGGAGATGCAATTCAATCATCCAAAGTTATCCACATGGTCATAACTGTTAAAATACCTTTTACTCTACAAGTTCACTACATTTAAGCTTCAAAATATGATGAAATATCAAGTTCAAAAAATATAACTGTGACAAAATAAACAGAAAGCAAATTGAAATTGAATATTCTTGTTTTAAAAAATTAAGTTCTGATCTTTCCAGCTCCCTCCTATTTATTCAAACTGACCTATCACAACCATCATATAGACCCCCACTAGGAGGGCTGCGATTTCTTTCACAGATTGTCCAAGTTTAGTGTCAGCTAGAAGCTCAGGAATGACAGAGACAGTAGCGATGTAAATAAATCCTCCGGCGGTGAAGGGGAGGATCCAAGCTGTGGCGGCATCCCCTATACCCTGGGCCATTAGACTACATACGGTACCCATCATAGCTCCAATGGCAGTGGTGAACTGTAGCTTCATAGCCTGAAATTCACATAGAGGTTTACAATGATATGCAGTTTATCAATATAATTAGGTAGCAATTGTTCATACAATTTACCTCCCTTGTTCACATTACCCATTATATCAACTTTGAACTAAATTGTACAGGATGAAGATACATGTATGTACACATACCATTTTCAATTTTAACCCTTCTTACAGGCTACCTATTCAGTAACAGCCTTCATTTTTTATGACCCTGAATCTCCCAATTACATGGGCATAAAAATGAAAGGTGTTCCTGAATGTTGTTTTTACCTGTTAAATGAATCCAATTTTGGGTCTGTCTTCTGGAAAATCTTAATCAATAACCATAGCTCTTAATTAAATGGTTGGTGATCAGGCTTTCATATTTCAAATTTCTAGTGACAACATTTTTTTTTGGAGGGGTTGGGGGTGTGTGACATTTTTTACCTCAACCTTGATCTTGGTCTAAGGAGTTAAACTACTTTCTAAAGATTTATTATGTATAAATTGTATTTTGTTACCTTGCTCTTGGTACATCCAGATTGAATTAAGATGGCAAAGTCCCCAATCTCGTGAGGAATCTCATGTAGGAACACAGTTGCTGTGGTGATGATACCAAGTCCTTGACCCACGAGGAAGGATGCCCCAATGGCAAGACCATCTGTGAAGTTGTGAGCAAAGTCAGCAGCCAGGTTAAGGTAGCCTGCCACTTTTATATCCTCTGAAAGAGAATAAAATTAATTATGACTGAATGAAAAGTGTGTGCAAATAAGCTCTCACCAAATGTTGCTACATTATGAGACATCTGACATATATAATTACATATCACATTTGTAACACGATAAAAAAATACGGAAAATATTAAATAATATACAGAGAATTATTTTACAAACATTTAATGCTCTTCCTATGTTTGTCATGCATGTCAGACTATTAGTACTAACATTTTACCTTCAACAACTTCAGAATCTGGTGAACTTTTGTTATCCTTTTTTTCTTCTTTGTCTTTTTCCTTACTCTCCTCTTTTTCTGAGTCCTTCTTTTTCTCTTTGCTTTTCTCCTTTGAATCACTCTTTTCCTCTGACTTTGACTCTTTATCAGACTCCTCATTTCCTTTATCACTTTTCTCTTTTTCTTTCTTTTCTTCATCTTTCTTACCCTTTTTGGTCTCCTCTGATTTTTTGTCCTCCTTTTTATCCTCTTTCTTTGCCCCCTCACTATGACTATGCCCATGTGAATGGCTGTGACCGTGCCCTCCTTTCACAATTCTCACAAATTTTTCAACACATAAGAATGCGACTATACCAGCCAAAACCCACAATCCAACAGACATATCATGAGAATGATCATGTTCCCCATGACTGTGTGAGTGAGAATGACTGTGTTCCTCTCCTCCGTGACTGTGAGGTGAAACTGCATGAGGAATCAGATGAAGGAATGCATCGCCAAGTAGCCCCCCAGAAGCAAAGCTTAACAAAATCTTTAGTAAGTCCTGGTGTTTAGGGTCATTGGCATTCTCAATTGGAACAAACAATAAGATAACGATTGGTGATACACTGATGAAGAGTGTGGCCGCTAGAGCTTGAAAACACAGCCACGCATCAACCTCTTTCAGTGGCGATTTCTTTGGGTCTCCATGTTCCCAGACTGAGTCCATGTTGTCTACAGAATACTCAGATTTACCAGATGGCTCTCCATGGCTGTGAGCATGACCATGGGAATGGGCGTGATCATGGCCGCATCCTCCTCCATGTGAGTGGCCATGTCCTTCGTGTGAATGACCATGTCCTCCATGCGAATGACCATGACCTTCATGTGAATGACCATGCCCCCCGTGGGAGTGACCGTGTCCCCCATGAGCGTGACCATGTCCCTGTTCCTCTCTGCCAGCTGCTTCGTTGGCCTCTTTGCTATATCTGAAAGAAGCCGGCTCGTCGTGGCCATGATCATGACTGTGTCCATGCCCATGTGCCGACACGATAGCAAAATACAAGCAAAATAAAGATACAAACAACATAGCAAGTCTAAAGCATCTACTACGGGAACGTGTACCACCGGTGGCAGCCATGTTTCCTAAGGTCAAGGCCGCTGAATGTTTACGTGGCCTTTTAATGATTTTGTTAACTCGTTCCAAATCTGCTTTGTCAAATATTTACAAAAAATTAATAATTAAATGAAACCAATTTTAGCAGAAAATAAAATTTGTTTTCTAAAAACATATTCCGTCCTTTATCAAAGGTAAAAGTGTTCTCAAATGTTGGGAAGAACCTGGACATCAATCCGGAAATATTTTATTTTTCAGAAAAAAACTTCTTTTACAATGCACCAAAGTGTTTCCGATTTGTGATAATAATCGATTGGTTTTTACAACAGGTTTGGAATCATCGAGGAATGTGTTAAAGAACTCATCTCTGTTCATTCAAAAGATGTCTATTGAAGACCCCTTTTTCGTTGTAAAAGAGTAAGAAAACTTTTAATTCAAATTTCATTCATATGCACAGAAATGGGGTCTGTCTCAATATGGTTCTGAACTAGGCCTAATTAGCCTTTTTTTCATTTTAAAATATCTGCAGATGCTAATTTATAGAATGAATGATATCCGCTTTTCGTTCTGACATCTGGGAGCATATTGATTTTTCTTTAATAGGAATGACATAGATGGAAAAAAATATAGATTGTATTAATATGTTGACAGTGCGACCGTAAGGGCGAGCGCAGATACTTATCCAAGTTTTCATTTAGATTGGGCTAGTCAAACTGCACGTGACATTTGGTGTGTCTAAGACTCTGACATCACATTACATTGGATGCATGTTGCTTTACCAAACCGACTCCTGAATAGAGCTGATTTCAATCAAGATCCGTTTTATTGACTATTTTTCGGCAACAAATTCATTAAATCAAGGCATTCCAAGTTTATTATTTGTTTAACTTTTTGTTGTTATTCTCGCAAGAACATTGTTTTAGCTTTTCTGCATGAAGCAATGCATTCTATCAAATGAATGTGCAGTAGTCTAAATTTTCTCTTCGCCTAGGCGACGCTCGCTGCACTCGCTATTAATAAAATGAGAAAATTTCATTTAAGATAAAAAGGAAACTAAAGCTATTTTGAATAGCTATATGATATCAATTAATTCAAGAGATTGTGCCAGATCGGCATAATGGATATGAAACTTTGAGTCCAAATCATGTGTGTGCATAGTTGCCAACTCACCCGATTTCGTCGGGTCACACCCGATTTTTCAACCCATAACCCGATTATTTTTTATGACCCGGCGGGTCATGCTTTTCACCCGATTTTTGCCGACCAACCCGAAAATCTCCCGATTTCCGGATTTGGTTCGTAAATTAGGTTGCACTTTTAACTTCCAGTTACAACCCAAGCTTAGGTTTACGTAAACAATGCCGATGGTCGTCGGATGGATTAATTATCAGTGCAGGTGTAAACAATTAACTGGGTGTTGTTTTGACAAATCAATGTTTGAAGTCAATTAAAATGGCCTCCGATAGAACTAGATCGTTATCAGGGCCAGCAGGAACAAATTGAACCAAACACATGTCTCTGATTGAACCAAGAAAAAGAGAAACAATATTTATGTACATATCAAGGAATCTTGGGAAAAAAACTTTCATTCTAGATAAAATAAAGTGATCGAAGACAGTGTAGGCCTAACTTCACATTTAATATATACATATTGCAGTAGTTAATTAATTAAGAGAGAGGAAAAGTAACTTAAAAACTAAAATTGCAGGGATTTTCCACTACCCCGTGTAGGGCCGAATATGGGCCCCATTCCCAATTGCAAAACACCTCCCCTTTTCCCAAAAATGAACTGCATGTGTTCAATTTTTGAATGCAGAAGAACTGCAGAGGTTAACTTGGTCATAATTCACAAAATACAATCATGTTCAGGTTTGGAAATTTGAGTGAAGTGAACAAAATTTTAAGAAACTTGGGTAAACTTTGATCATAATGATCAATTCTCTGATTCATAGTTCTGAATAACTAAGTAAAAGATCAATTTTATTCATCTTAAGTATTTATTTCTTGAAAAACATCATACAATAAAATTTCCCAATTAGTGATAAAATGTCATTAAATTCCCAATTCTAAGGGCCTGGGCCCCATTCCCAAAAGTGTGTGGAAAATCCCTGAATTGGTATACTTTCAAATTTAGCAGAAACTGAAAAGGCTTTTTAAAAAAATGCACACTTACTTCAGGTCAATACTGAAATATGAAACCTTCAGTTCTCTTTTTTAACATGTAAATTTAATCAAATTATGTATGAATTTTTTGTCATTGTAAATTAAAGCCTTTTTCAATAAAAGAATTCTCAATACACAAATACTTTGTATATATTTAATTATGTATAAAATTTAATCATGGTAAATATGTCGTGAATGTGGTTACGCGTTATGACCAGATTTTTTACTTTCCAAATCTGGTCATGACCAGATTTTTACATGCTGGAGGTTGGCAAGTTTGTGTGTGTGTCGAAAGTGCAGCTGACAAAATATCTTGGTCTGAAAGTAAGATTACATTCTTTAAATAAAACACTGAAAACATCTTTTTGCTCCACAGAGAAGTACAGAAGGCAATTCACACATCACAAAACCTGCATGACAGATGGTCAGAGTTGATAAATAACCCCAAATCTGTGTCCAAAGAGGAGCTGGAATGGACGACCAGTGAGCTGAGGAACAGTCTGAGGAGCATAGAGTGGGACCTCGAGGACCTTGAGGAGACTGTGGATATCCTTTGATGATCTGTACTGTGTTATTTATGTTGAATAAGTAGGTTTACTATAATGCTGATGAAATGGAGACATGTTGCTATTTAGTTATCATGTCATATTCCATTCAGAAATATCTGAGATTACACATAACCAGTACCTAATGTTTGAAATTTAATGCTCAACTGTCATTTACTTTTGAGACTCAAATTTATACATTTTTCATGTCCCACAAAGTGCAGGATTCTTATTTTGTTTTAGATATCCACTCTCATCAGAGATAAAATCTAAATGTTGTCTCATTTTGTTACATTGCAATGGCCATTTTGAAAATGTCATTCAGGCCTCAGGTATTTTAACTAGTCCAGCTATAACCACTAAAATTTGATATTAGATGTTGATTATAAATTATTAATTATAGACAATGCATGAATAACATGCTTATACATTATATACATGTGACATTATACAAAAACAAGTTAAAACGATATACAATGAAAGGCTTTTTTAGACATGAATCTTAGAGCAAGGCCATGTACCGGTAGGTCTTGATATTTTGTTTGGAATAATTTGAGGTCAATGAAAGAATACTTGTATATTTATAAAAAAAAAAAAAAAAAAAAACAACACGTTTTTTGGAAATTCCAGTTACTTACTAAAATTGGAATTTTCAACTTTAAATAGAAAGCATATTTTGATATGTTTGCTATATTTAATATACAATTGATTGTTTATATTAACCTTGACTCCACAACGGATTGTTGAGAGAAACCCCAGAAAGTTCAAAATTGATCAAGATGAGCTCCATGAAAGAAGGGCATTCATAGACAGAAGTAAAGCTATAGTCAAGGTAAGTAGTTATTTTAACTAATTCACAAAAATCTAGTAAGTTAGTACTATAATTTTTCCATCAACAATATTTAGACTAAAGACAATTCAAACAATAAAGTTATATAGAAAGTTGTATTAATGAATAGTATCAAGATAATGAATAGTTCTCATTAAAAACTAACATTATTAATTCATACCCTTCTAAATTATATATATACATTCATATGTTTAACAATGACAGTTTTATATGGACAAAAATTTGATTTTGTTTCAAACATGTTTTAAAATTAAATTTGATTATTTTTTTAGAGAATGAAAGAAGATTTGGCAAGTCCTCAGACAAAAGATAAGGATGACGGAAATGTACGACAGGTATGTAATAAACAATATCACTTGTTTTAATAAAATGTAAAATTCACATTGAATGTTCGATCCAATACTTGGTGCACATATATCCTTAAAGTTATGACAATTCACAAAATATGCAATTAATATACATGTGTTTCATTTAATTTACATGTAATTTACAATGTGTATGAGATGTTTTGTAGGCTCTGTTAAATGGACAAAGTAAGCAGTATGACAAATACACCCGACTGGACCAAGAAATGGAGAGATCTAACCAAAGATACTTAGAGGATAGCCACCAACAGCAACAGGTATTAAAGTTAAAGCTTTATCTGAAACAATTTATGCATTAAGTTTGTTTTTGTATATAACAGCCATAGTTATGATTAGGCTAACTTTAAAATGAAGTTGTTTGCTGTCTTCCAACCCAGGATGTAAAAATGGGTTGATAGGCAGGTGGTTATAACTTTTTTCCTCAAGAATTTTGACACCCATGCTGAATTTTAAAAAATGTCTTCCTGAATGCACAATTAAAAAATAATAATTTCTTGGAGGCTAAAACAGTTAGCAAGGTTAGTTTGGCCAGTGTTAGCCTGTCTGTCAGGAGATGTCAACCAAACAAGTTTTTAAAGATGGCCAGCATGGCCTTATATCAAAATAATAAATAGGCGTAAAACATAAAGTAGTTAAAAAACTTAAAAAAGTGTATATTGCAACATGTCTTATAAATTTTGTATTGATATTCCAATTTTGAAATAAGATAAGCTTACTTTTGTTGAAATATGTCTTTAACAATTTTTGCATCATTGTGAAATTTTGGAGCTTAAATCATTGCAGAGCTAAATGTAGCTACTCATAGAAATACAAATGCAATTTTAAGAGGAAGGTCTAGGATGAAAAAAAGTGTTTTTATTAAAATGAATTTGTTATTAGAATATGCATTTTATAATTTGCAGACGATAATAAAAACACAAGATGACCAGTTGGACATGATAGGATCTAGTGTAGGAGTGCTGAAGAATATGAGTCACCAAATAGGCAATGAACTGGAGGAACAAAATCTGTAAGTATGGTCAAAGTGTCTCATTAAATAAGGATTTCTCATTTTTATATGGCTTCAATTCAAAATTCAAACAACAATAAAGGGAAAAACCAGATTTGTTTGATTGTTGTTTAAATATCCCTTGGAGAATTTTTCATTCATATGGAGATGCCACCACTTGCCATTGGAGGGCTCCTTTAGACCTGTGTCTGGCATTTAGGGTATATGAGCTGTGAGGGGTCAATGTTTCAAATTTAAAGTTTGATCTCTATCTGACCTTGATATCAGTTAATCAATATCTTAAAGGGTAGTCTGGTAAAAGAATTGAATTTGATGTAAAGACTGTTATTTTTGGTAGTTTTGAAAAAGATCATGTAGCTATAAACTTGATTATTCCATTAGTGAAGAAATACTTATTTCAGCAATCCAGAAACAACTCTTGTATTGTTTTCAAAGATATTTTGAGAGTTTTGTATAATTACTATACTTTAGAAGAAAAACTGTCAGAAAATATTTTTTATAAAAAAAGATGGTCCAATTGGAAATATCTATTTAATGTGTCAAATTTTGAAAATGTTCTTGACTAATTATTGTTAATATACATTGTACTTATTGTCTTCTTTTCCAACATGTATGAAAGGATGTGTGAAAGGTTTTGTATATTTGTGTGTTTGTTATGAAAATAAATAAAAAATATATATATCTTAAAGGGTAACCGTGTATCAAATTTGATATCTGTCTAGCAAAGGGTTCTCAAGATATCTTCCTAATGTCCAATTTGGCCTTGACTGCTGATGTGATTTTGTGATTTCTAAATCATTAGAGGTCATCTACCTTTAAGAGGGAACAAGTATACCAAGTTTGATGCCAGTTAAACAAAGGGTACTCGAGATGTTGAGCAGTCAATTTGTTTTTAAGTCCAGCTTGACCATTAACCTTTGACTTGAAACTTGAAAAAAAAATCATAGGGGTCTGAACAAAGTTTGATTTCAGTTGAGGAAAGGGATTTCAAGATATTGAGTGGGCAATATAGTCATTAGGGTTATTTGGCCATTGTCAAAAGTAAACAAAAAAAAAATCAAAGATATCACATACTAGTTCTTTCTCTAGCATTGTTGAAGGTTTATTATCGTTTTACTAACAGCGTGACAGTTTGCTTGATGAGGCGTGCTAAAATTTTGTATGCTGATTATCATTTTACTCATTGATTGGATGTTTGATTTCAATGGAATCAATAATACTTTGCATATGAAACACAGAACCCAGCAATACCACTGACAACACTGACCAATCGCATGGAATAAACAACAATTATAAGTGAACGGACAAAGCAAGTTTTACTTCCTATAATGATGATATTGATAGCTACATAGTACAACAGTAGCAGAGTAGCCTTACCAATTCCATTTTGTAAGTTTTCTTATGTATACATGTTAATTATACATATTTAAAAACCCATCCGGACAAATCACCACAAATTTAATACCGGTACATGCTTTTTTGAGGACAGAAAACGGGCTTTGACTGACCACGTGTTGGTCCTGACCAAATGCTGTACTGGGAAACAATCATTCAATGTGATTGGCCAGTTTTATCGGGGTATTGTTGTATTCCGAGTTTCATATGCAAATTAGTATTGATTTCATTGATCCAATCGATGAGTAAAATGATAACCAGCACACAAAATGTTAGCACGCCCCATCAAGCAAACTGTCACGCTGTTTGTAAAATGATAATATAGTCTTTTGAATTATTAAGTTAAACTAAAGCTGCATTTTAAATTGTATATCTTGGATATAATGACAGATGAGTTGTTTTTACATGTTTAATATGCAATCATTCTAAACAATATTTAATTATTTTAGAATTTTAGATGAATTTGGTCATGAAATGGACAACACAGAATCCAGAATGGACTCCACAATGAAGAAAATGGCCAAAGTGATGCACATGTCAAATGGTTTGTCAGCAATCTAAAGTTTTACATCTTTTATTGTTACTAATAAAATCCAAGCTTCCTTTTTATGGGGAAAAATATGCATATGTATGATTATATTGATCAAGAAAAATCAGAATTTGTGTGTATAAATTTCATACTGGTAAATGACAAGATATTTTTTTTTCTATTGCAGACAGAAGACAGTGGTGTGCTATAGGAGTTTTACTAGTCATACTGTTAATAATAATTATACTGTTTATGGTGTTATGATGTCAAGACCACACATTTTGATCAGTCATAATAATTCTATACATAGTGTTATGATGTCAAGACTACACATTTTGATTTGTCATAATGATTATACACATGGTGTTATGATGTAAAGACCAAATACTTTGTTAAGCCATTAACTTGCATCATGATGTATTTAGTACCGTACAATGCGCAGTTAACCTTGGGCTTTAAGTAAAACCTAACATTTTGGACATTACATAATTACCGTTTGAATTTTACACAGCTTTTACTCACTGAAAATACATGGGACAGAAATTTGGCAAAAGTCAACAAGTGTAGAAATTAACCAATACACGTTTTGTGTGGCAAAGAGGTGGGACTTAAGTCTTCTCATCATTGTCAACAACAATTTAAAGTTCCTGATGTTATTAATTTCTTAACCAATGAGAATCTATTCACAGATGCTTGTTACATAGCCCAGATAATGCCATGCCTGACTGAAAGTTCAAGGTTAACTGAGAATTCTAAAGTGTATCTCACATATACACCACGATGTAAAGACCAAATATTTTGATACGAACTTGCATCTTGACATTCTTTAAGTGAATGTGACTAACACAACGTGATTATATCCCACCACATACTGGTTTCCAGGGTACCTACTGCCAATAATCACTCTTCTGCCAAATCACTTTCTTCCCTTTGTTAAATTTTCATCTTGGTCTTGATTGGTTTGTTCTGTATGTTTTGCTCGATTTCTGACAAATTTATGTAGATTTGTCTATCTTCTGTTATACAAAATTGCAGGGAATAAATCCATCTTAACAAGCAGAAAACCCTTCCTCTGTGTTCAATTTGAGAAAATTTTAAGTTAAATTGCCCTCTTTAATATAACATTTATGAATTTAATTACAAAAATGAAATTATATTTTCAAGCATTTTATTTTCATATCTCTTCTATTTACTTGATTATTTTAGAAGCAGAAATTTTCAGTAGTGTTTTTTAAAATTCTTTTTGTTTATTTGAGAGGATGGTGTTCTTATTAAAAAAAAAACTTCTGAAAATATATACATGTACATGTAAAGTTTAATTCTGCTTCTATCATGTACATGTACATCATTTCTAGAAAGAGGTTTGCTTTAATTTAGTTATTAGTTTAGTTTCAGAGATAATTTTGCTGGAAGTTTTGAGAAGGAAGTTTTGTTTTTTCTCTTATTTGATCTGATTTGTTATTCCACCATTGTTTATAAAAGTACAGGATTATTAGATCCGATGATTGTGTCACTTAATTATGCTGTGTGTACTTGTCTCCATTTTGGTAAATTAATTAATGTCAGAGAGGTTAAGAGTTTTATAGTGAAAAGTTAAAATTAGGTTTATATAATGTTATTCAATACTTCCATGATTTTTGTGTAGACTGTTTATTTTCTCTCAGTGTTTAAATGTATGAATAAGGAAAAAAAAGCTTATTCTGTAGAAAATTTTTATTGGTGTTATTTTTTATTCTTTTGGAGACAACCACTTCAATAACATGATATGTTTCACAAAACATTTTTGTACTCATAAACATTGTAAACTGGTTAATTTTAAAGAATAAGTGCAAGAACCTGTTATCAATAAATTTGTAATGTGTTGAAAATGGGAATTTTCTAAAATACACATAGCATAGCCTGATGATTGGGTTTTGCTTTGCTATCATTTCAAATTTTTTTTCTTTGTAAATTCATTGTACGCACAAAGAGACAATTATGTTTCCCTCAATGCCATGTTAATATCTGTCCTTGAGCCAGATTTTCCTAGAAATACCCCAGTATCTGTAAGTAAGAACTTAGCACAGCATGTTTACAAACAATTGTAACAAGGAAACATTTTTTTATTTAAAACTCTCAAAGTCCTCTTATTTCATATTTATTTTGAGAAACACTTAATGGTTAATGTGTATTGATTTCAATATGTTATGATGCTTAATCTTAGTTTGACCTAAAAAATGAATGAAGAATTAAAGTAGATTTTATAATTAGCAGAGACAATAACAGTTAAAAAAGTACATGATTACTAATCCTCACAACCAACAAATTTCAAGAGATCCCGTTGTAGATACTGTAAATGTTATATTTAGCATGTACAATATTTGGCGGAAATTGATTTTTGAACAAGTTAGCGTAGATTTGATTTAGTGCATTCCTCAGTGTTCCTATTTATGTGAATATGTTCAAGACATTTAGCGTTGTACTTGAATTAGCGGAAGTTTCACTCCACCAAAAATGCTAAAAAGAATACACAGCCAGATGTAATATGTTTCCAGTAATAGAACAGGCTCATTAGATATACTAAACATATCATGCTTTTATAACAGTTTAGAATTCTAGAATTGTTTTCAGTTAAATGTTTTTTCCTTCATTTAGAAATACTTATGCTTTCTGGATATCTTTCTGTACTTTATGCTCTGTCTGATGTTTCTGTTGCTTATGATGGTTGCCATGAATTCGTGAACAAGAGTTTTTGTTTATATTTACTTGCTGATGTGATTACTTTCTGCATACATGTATAGGTTATGTTGAAATATGTTGTTAAAACATTTGCATGTTATTTATATGTTGTTATTTCAGATATTTTAAATCTTCCATTGAGAATCATTGTACACTGCATTTAAGGAAATATTTTGTAGAATAAACAAAAACATATGCTTTCTTTGTTCTTGTGATTTTATTAGCTCAAATTAGCTTTTCTAATCTTATTTTGTTTGTATTCTGTTGGTCAGTCTAAATAAGATTATATTTATATAAAGTTGGGTAAATCAACATAAAACATTAGCTCTGAAGAGAGCTATTTCCTGACTGTAATGTTTTATCATTACTTATTTACTTGTTGTCAAGAATCAGTGGACCAGTATCAATTAAACATGTCACAAAGCATTCTTGGGTCAAGGGAATATAAGTTTGTTCACATGAAGGGCAATCAAAGGGGAGAAAATAAAAGAACTGGTGAAAATTTGTGGTTATAATCCTTTAAAAAGGATATTCTTATGAACAAACAAAAAGATGAATCTTGAATGAGAACTTCATTATATAGAGTAGAATTTAAATTTGTTGAAATCTTGCATCTTCAGTAGATGCAAGTTTGTTCATACCAAGCCCTGCTCCCCTTGGGTAGGTTGGTACCACTTATATTTAAACCAGTCCACTGGGGTAGGTTCGTACCACTTATATTTATACTTTCAATTCTTAATTTCTGTTGCCAGAAATAACTGTTCAGATAACAATGTTGCTTTTGGCCTGTTGTTGATATTTTTTTAATACCAGACACATGTTGACTTTTCAGTTTCGCTAGGTTTCACAATTTGGAAATTATGGGCTTTCAATCATTTTTTAACGATTTTTTTACTGTTCTATACTCTCTAGATATCCCCATTATAGCAATATTCATAACTTCATAATGATGACTGGTTCTCAGTTAGTCAGCCTTCAACATTCTAAATAAACTTCTTTCATATTGTCAGCTTTAATCTAATGAATTTGAATATTTTGCCATATTGTCTTGATGTTTTGAACATTTTCCATTAGTAATTTTTGAGCTTAACCCGGAGCAAGTTTTAACTTAGAACTTGTGTCCAAAGTTTATTCCGATTAAAATCTAGAATTTGCAGTAAGCTAGAGTAGATGAAGTAATCCAATTTATATTTTTATTACACAATAAAACATGTTCAAAATCAAAACAGGGTAGATAAAGGAAATTAATTAAGTATGAACATTATGTAATATTTAGACTTTTTACCGAAACAATTGATAATGCTCACAAATTCCACTAACAACAAATACTCGGAATTCATTCTTAGCGTGGTGAATTTTAATTTTTTTCCCCATTTTATTTTTACCACCAAAATTATGTAACCCCATTAAAAGACGATATAAAGTTATATAACTAAAATGAAACGATAACACGCATCTCACAATGTAAATTCAAAAGGTTACGTAGTACTAGTATTTTTTCCAAAATTTTCGCTACAAAAAATTCTTATCCCGACCTTTTGTGATCTTATCTACAGATATTCTTTCAGTCAAGAAAAGTAAATCAGACACTGTAAACGCTTTATTTTCAGAAGCTAACTGTTGAGAAACTACCAAATTTTGTTGCTTTACTAATAGAAGAAACAAGTATTTTTTTAATTCAATTAATTTTTTTAAATTATTTTAATTCTTTTTCTATATCAGATAAAAACTTAGGAACTTCTCTAGTATTTATAACCTTATAACTGAGTCTGATTTATCAGATTATGGACACAATTTACATCTGTTAGATATGAAGGACATACGTAATGCGAAGTAAGGAGTTGAGCCTTACGTCGCGGGTTCGAATCCTACTAAGAACGTGGATACGAGTCCTTCGGATGAAACTGTTTGAACCGTGGTTTCGTTTCGCACTAGGTACCGACTGGAAAAGCTCCCTTACTGATCAATGGCTCTATGAGCGAGTATAGGCTCAAAATTATCAGCTCTTAGCCATTGGCGTGTCCATATGAGTGAAAAATTCTCGAGGGACGTTCAAGAGCCTGCAAACAAACATACAATACGGGGCAGCACTGTTTTAGAAAGGCGTCTTACTATACCGAGGTATGCCAATGACAATTAAACATATGGAGATAACGAAAAGCTAGCATTCAAGATCAAAAGTCCATAAAGCATTACAAAATAGGAGCAGCGCAAACACGGATCTCCAAACATTCGAGGTGGGATCAGGTGCCATGGAGGAGTAAACATTTTCCTGCCGACCGGTCACACCCGCCGTGTGCTCCTTGTCATGATTGGGAAATAATGGGAACAAAAATTGTCGTCAATTCAGTGTTACTATATAAATAATGGACTAACAATCAATATGAAAAACGCCAGTCAGCATTTGATTCAATGATAAACTGTATTTGCTGACAAGGTCATTGTATCGACCATAGAACTTACAAAATGATGACTTTAAACTTGTTTGTCAACAATTTACCTCGTTTTAGAAATTGTTCATACATATAGAGCATGCTCTTGTGAATCGAATTAAGTGAGATATATAAACTCCGTATGCAGGTGATGAATTTAAGGTACTGAATATATTGCTGCACAAGTAACGAGAAGTCGACGATTGAAAAGTTCAAGTCATCACGTTTATCATAGTCATAGAGCATGGTTGTTATATTGCCATTAACATCTTTTTCAATAAAATATCCAAATATAAAACATATGTGTTTGACTCTGTTGTATCTTTCATCTCAAACTCACCAGGCCTCGAGACCATAAACTGAGAACAGAATTATGTCAAAATTTTGATTTTGAATATCTTGTGATTTAAAATATATAACTTCTTTAAAAATTGCAGGTTTGTATAATATATTCCAATTCTTAAGTTTATTCTCAGTTTATGGTCTTGGGTTCAGGATATATCGTATCGACATAAGAATGGAAATTACCAAGTTAACTGACAATACGTCGATATAACTAAATGTCGAGTTAAAGGCCACAACAAGTGCTTTCTTCTTTTCACGCATAAGATTTTGCACAACTTTTGCTTCATATGAATACATACAAGAGGCCCATGGGCCATATCGCTCACCTGAGAAGCTTTGACCATGCTATTCTTAACCAGATTTTTCCCTTGTGACCTATTGTGACCCCATCGTACCCCATGGGTCATAATTTGGATAATTAAAAATCTACACTACTCAAGGAATCGCTTCAACAATTACATAAATTTCAGCTGTATATTTCTATGTAAAACTTTGATTCCCTATTGTGGCCCCGCCCAACCCCCGGGGGTCAGGATCTGAACAATTGAGAATCTGCACTACCCAAGGATACTTCCACATAAGTTTCAGCTTTTCTGGCCCAGTGGTTCTTGAGAAGATTTAAAAGTTTTTTCCTATATATTTCTTTGTAAAACTTTGATTCCCTATTGCGGCCCCAACCAACCCCCGGGGGTCATGAGTTGAACATTTAGAATCTACACTACCCCGGGATACTTCCACATAAGTTTCAGCTTTTCTGGCCCAGTGGTTCTTGAGAAAAGATTTTTAAAGTTTTTTCCTATATATTTCTATGTAAAACTTTGATTCCCTATTGTGGCCCCGCCCAACCCCCGGGGGTCAGGATTTGAAGAATTTAGAATTTACACTACCCAAGGATACTTCCACATAAGTTTCAGCTTTTCTGGCCCAGTGATTCTTGAGAAGAAGATTTTTAAAGATTTTTTTGTAAAACTTTGATTCCTTATTGCAGCCCCACCCAACCCCAGGGTGTCATGATTTTAACAATTTAGACTCTACACTACCCAAGAATACTTCCACATAAGTTTCAGCTTTTCTGGCCCAGTGGTTCTTGAGAAGAAGATTCTTAAAATTTTGTCCTATATATTTCTATGTAAAACTTTGATTCCCTATTGTGGCCCCGCTCAACCCCCGGGGGTCATGATTTGAAGAATTTAGAATCTACACTACCCCAGGATATTTTCACATAAGTTTCAGTTTTTCTGGCCCAGTGGTTCTGGAGAAGAAGTTTTTTTAATGACAACACCCTATTATTGTCTTTTCTTGATTATCTCCCCTTGTGAGAGAACCTGGCCCTTAATTTTAACAATTTATATTTCCCTTCATCCAACGACGCTTTGTACCAAGTTTGGTTAAAATTGGCTCAGTGGTTCCTGAAAAGAAGTCGAAAATGTGAAAAGTTTACAGCGGACAGACAGACGGACGGACGACGGACAAAATGTGATCAGAAAAGCTCACTTGAACCTTCAGCTCAGGTGAGCTAAAAAGGTTCGCATTGAAATAAGTTTGTCAGAAGGATTCTATGAATGTTGTTACATTAAACGAAAAAAAAACTAAATGTATATTTAGAAAGGCTTTAAAGCCCATTAAAAAATTACTTAATTATAAAAAGCATCGTGTTCGAAATATTTCCTACATATACATATCCCATTATATTTCTAGTTTTTTTCCTTCATTTATTTTGCATATTCTAATTAGCGTGGGAAAATCATATAGAAACAATGAAAAATACATCTTAAATATATCTAGCCTTACAAATATATTCTACATAACAATGACAAACGGTTTCAAAGGTGTGGCCCAGTTTTATGGTTAAGAATAATGAATAGAATATTATTTTTACTGGGATGTATCTGTTCCCTTACTTGGATGTAACGTACTGTTCTCTCACTGAGATGTAATTGTTCTTACACTGAGATGTAATTGTTCTAAGATGTTATTAATTGTTCCTACACTGAGATGTAATTGTTCTTACACTGAGATGTAATTGTTCTTACACTGAGATGTAATTGTTCTAAGATGTAATTAATTGTTCCTACACTGAGAGATTAATTAATTGTTCTTACACTGAGATGTAATTGTTCTTACACTGAGATGTCATTGTTCTTACACATGGAAGTAATCGTTCTCTCATTTGAAATATAATTGTTCTCCTACTTCAATATGGTTGTTCCCCTACATGGATGTAATTGTTCTCTCACTGGGATGTCAGTTGTTCTCTTATTGAGATGTCCTTTACGGATACGAGGGCTGTTCAATAAATAATGTCATTAGCTCGATGACATACAACATAGATATCATATAACATTAAGCTTGACATTCTCTCATTATTGAATCTTTATTGAATTGATATCACTGTGACCACTTTTTATCACATAGTTTCATTGTGGGAAGCTGGAAAACAAGGGCTATACGAGACACTGAATTAAAAATGAATGGCCAAGAATCAGTATACCAAGTGAAATTTAACACTTCATTAAAACTGCTGTAAAAATTGTTAATACCCCAAAAAATATATTAACTGAAATATGTGAAATTTACAGCAACCAATGTCTGTTTTATATACACATGAACAGGTGGATTTCAATGAACAAAAATGATATAATGGGCATCAAAATTGACACCATCCTTGGCGACAAGGACATACAACAACCATGCGATGTATATTTGCAAAAAGTCAACAAATTATCACTGATTATGTTTTATTGACTTTAAGACACATAACAAATTTGATAGACATCATTCTGGAAATAGTTCACAATGTTTTAAAGAAACATTTGATAGTAAAAAAGTTTAATGCTGAAAGACCATCCTATAATTTGAAAAATGCGTGAAAACGACACCGTGTTGGAATATATACAATTACTTTAAAAATTCAAAAATTGTACTTATCCAAGTTTGTCTGAAATTCAGATAATGAAACTTGAATCCATTCTGCTTTAAACCCTCAAAACAAATTTACAATAGGATGCACTTGACAAAACTGCAAAGGCCTGAGAAGAGCAAAGAATTGCAAGAGCACAGACACTTTTATATGCTATTTTTCTTAAATATTAGTGGTTTTGTTGTTCAAACTCTTATTCAGGAAGGAAGTTCAATTTCTGAAGGAGTCTAGAAAGCAAAATTTTTGCAAAAAATTGAAAGGTTTTTGAGACGAAGGACCCAGAATCAGAAATCCACTACATTAAATTTATTCATGACAGCGTCCAAACCCGCACGCCGTGATGAGTAAAGGGGTTTTTGGGGATAAAAAGAAAGTTAATGTTTTGTCACACCAACAATATTCGCCAGATTATACACCCTTTGACTTGTTTCACTTTCAAACTTGAAAAAAAAACACCTTTCAGAAAAAAAAAAACTAGAGGTACTGTGAGCAATGAACTCACTAAATGATACCCCCCGCCTCCCATATGAATATAATGGCAGTGTCCATGTTTTGCTCTGAAAAATCGAAAATATATGTCAGATCAAAAAGTAAAATAAGAGGTGCACAATGGCAATATGTAATAAAGATTCTGTGAAAGTTTCATTAAATTTCCTTCAGTGGTATGGGAGGAGTTGCGGATAAGAGATGGGTACCCCAAAGCGTAACAGACGGACGGACGTACAGACGGACGGAAATACCGATTACTATATACCCTCCCGCTTTTCAAGCGGGGGGTATAATAAGTCCAGGAAATCATAGGGTCTGCCATATTCCAGTATACGAAAGGACCATACTCAAAATTGTGTTCTAGGACAATTAGAAATTGAATAAAAATGTTACGGACATGTGTGTAGATTAAAAGAGAATATTTTAGTTAAATCATTAAGACTAAACCATAGAAAAGCGTTTTTTTGGTTTCTTTCCGAGCACCGATGACAATATTTATTGCATGAACAGTCCTCGTAATGATGTGTTACTTACTAGTTCCATTTCTTTACTTCCCTCTTTACTAATTCTGAAACCCTTTTTGCGTATTTTTATACATTTTTGAGGAAATGTTAATTTTCTTGGCTTTATCTCATCTTTTTCATTTCTTCGAATAAAATATTTCTTGATTTCATTATAAATATTTTTTAGAGTGTAAAATTTTGAATCTGTCAATCAAGTATGTACATCGAAATTTTGACCCTCATCACATAACTGGTGTAATTTTGGGAAATTGATTTGATATCAAAATACAAATTCCGTGTTTATTTCAGTACTTATAGTAATAATGTTTTGAGAGCCAAGAGGGAAGAAATAAATACATATTTTTTTTTATACAAAACTCAGGACGAAGAAAGTGATATAAAAAGATGAAATCGTGTGAACAATTCTACGTTGTCTTGTTCATCCTATCTTGGGTGAAAGGTAAATCATTAATATTTTATCATTATCTCCAATTAAAAACAAATATTACATATAGTGATTCACAGCTCTTTTTATTTTATTAATTCTTTGGAACACTTGTACTTAAAAAATATGTTCAGAGTGAATACAAATATTTGCATTATTTAAAAAAAATACTAACTTCTAGCAGTTAGTTATTTCAAAAGCAGTATGTTCATAAAACCAAAATTATCATTATTATTTTCTCAATAAAATTTACACATATCATTATAATTATGAATCATACACATATATACGAAATCATTACCGCCTAGTCAGAACAGGATCACATGTACAAATATTTTTTCAAAGACCGATCTTGAAAATGACGTGAAATGAACCATATAGTTGCCCATTGTTTTGTTTCTTTGAGTCTTTTGCATATCGTTTTTCAGCGACAGAAAACTAACAAAACAAAACAACAAAATAAAATTTTATAACAGTTTATAAATTTCTTTTTTGTAATAATTATATATTAGTAGTATAATCAAGACGACATGGTCAAAATAGCAAGATCTCACGCGCATGCACGTGCGCTTCACTCTGATTGGCTGAAATTAAAGTCTCAATATCTTTCTCTTTTTTTGTCATAATCCTTTAAAATTTTGAACAAAGCCATACATTACGAAGATCTACAGTATGATATATAAGAATAATCATGAAAGCACGTGCATACAGTGTGCTGCAATCTGATTGGCTGAAACTTTAAATGCCTCTAATTTTCTTGGTTCTGAACAAAACGGGATGCAATTTAGAATATTAATAGGTATAATGGATTCTTACATTATGCTACTATCAAAATTGAATGCAAAGACGTGCATGCACATGCGCATGTGCAAAATGAATAATATACTTGAAAATTCTCAGTATATAAGGATATGTTAATCGTTTAGCCAATATGTCATGATCATCTTGCATATGTATGAACGTGCGCGCGCACGCAAAACGTTAAATGGTATATAGTTGATATCATTGCAACTTTTTATTCTTAAATGAAATCCCTCGATCCTGAGCAAATAAAAAAAGTCTTACAGGAATAAGGCACAAAAAGGAATTTGGGGAGCATTTGGGGAACATCTGTAACGGTCCCCGTTACAATTAACACTAGTTTACAAGTATATTTCTTGTGAAAATTTCTTCTCCTGGACACCGTTAATTTTGAACATTGTCTTTTTATTTTGAAAAACTTTCTAAAAAAAACTTTAACTTTGGCCATAACTTTTGAACGGAACTAAGTGTTTATGGCTTTCATTTCTCATAAGTGTATTTCTTGTGAAAAGACTATTTTCTTGATACTTACAGTTTTGACTTATTGTTCTTGATCTTGTAGTTTGACCTTCTTTTGAAAAAAAAAAGTAATTTTCACATTTGCATATCTTTTGACAAGCCCTTCCCTTGCAACTGGACACCATTTATTGTGAAACACTTGATATGATCCTTTGACCTTGGAGATTGACTTATCTTTTTTTAACCTTAATTATAAAACAATTGGAGTTAGGACTTTCAAATTTTACAAGGTATTCCTTTTGGTAAGACCGTTTTTTTCGGTACAAATATTTTTTTTTTATCTCTGTACATTGACCTTGGAGTTTGTCTTGCATTCGACAAAGTTGCCATGAGCCATCTTAGTGGAACCTCATTGTTTCGCAAACGTATCCTATTTATATGTTAAATTATGATTGTGTTTATCTTTGTCTACAGGGTCGTTTGCATCAAAAGTTGACTGGATTACAGCATCTAAGGATTGTAATGCAAAATATGAGTCGCAGTTGATACCACGAAGCTACATCGAGGGCAAAAATCTTCATAATGATGTCGTCGAAGGCATTGGCGTGAACGTTTCAGCCTGGATTGATGGAAAAATTCAAAGGATTGGGTGTGATCAGGGTATAGATAACAATAGATAATTTAAAAAAAAAACTACACAAAAATCCATTTCATTTGAAAACATTTATTTGACTAGTTCTTTTTACTTTTTTCAGTAAAATGTCTTCAGATAAAAAGGTTAAATGAGCAGCAAGACAGAAAACTGCCATTCATTTGTGGTAATTCTTATTGTCCTTATTCAGATTAATTAAGCTGATCAAAATCAATTGCATCTGTAATTGAAGAGTAAGTAATAAAGCCTTGTTGTTTTTATTTCTTTTTAATCATTAAAGTTCAATTTTTTGTAACAAAATCTATTAGTAGTTCAAAGCAGCTACCAAACCACCTGTAAAATATGTCTCTTTCTCTTAAATAACATATCAGTATAGTTAGGACAACACATTGTTTCTGGTTAACTATTTTAATTGTCTGGGCATTTTCACGGAGATGTATCACGTAATTTTATTTTTTTTTAACTTTAGTGACTTCAGGGGACATTGAGGGTAACTTGACGGAGGTGTCATACACGGAGTCCAGAGAATTGTGCGGTTCTGCCCAGTTTAGAGTAGAAGGTCCCTTACAAAAGTACGCAATGTTCTCAGTTCTACATAAATTTCTTCCTTCACCCAAACCGTTCGCGGCATTTTGGCTTCCAAACGCTGAACTGAGCGACATTGAAGGTATTTGAAAATGGATTAATTACCAGACTTTACGTACAAGTACTAATATTAAGATATAAGATATATTGCCTTTAACAAATCGAAATGTGTGTCAAAAATAAGTTTTTGAATTGAAATACGTATAAACACACCAATTTATATCAAACTCTTACTTTAAAGCTGTATTTTTAGATCAGCAATATTGAGTTTTCTTTAAAATTTTCGTCCAAATAACAGATACCTTCTGCACATATGTTGTGTCTAGAAACAATGAAACAGTGGAAACGAAGTCCGACAACTGCAGTGCTCCAAAAATGGGAGTTTGTATCAACACAACATGTAAATTATTTATTATCCAGACATATTTATAATCCTTATAAAATAATTGTTATTTATTTGTTTTAAGTGATTGATTTACCATAGAAGGGACTACCAATGTTTCACGTGATTGATTTTACCATATAAGGGACTACTAATGTTTTGCATGACTGATTTACCATATAAGGGACTACCGATATTTCACATGATTCATTTTAGATATTACAGACTTCAGAATGTCAGTGATGCTTGAAATGACTGCGAAGCAGTGGCCACCAATGAAAGGAGATGAGGTCATATGGGCCATGAAAAGTACGTGTCGATAGCTTGAGATGATATCATCATAAGATTAATTTTCTAACAAATCTACAAAGCTGTAGCTATGACTTAGGTCATCTTAGTAAAGCAATACCCTTATTTTACGGCAAATTAAAAATGTGAATAAATTTATAAATTAAAAGATGGCACGATACACGAAACAGAACATGGGATTGTAATTGTAGGTCACAAGAAAAAACTACAGACCGTAAGGACCTCAACTGACAAGGATAACGCAGTTCCTGGTGTGTCAGGTTTATGTTACTATAGAAAAATTAGGAATCTACACGATTTTTGAATGTAAATCTCTCTCTCTCTCTCTCTCTAACAAACACACATGTCCACTAACCACCTACAGACACAGAGTATGACATGGAATACATAAAATTACCGGTATATGCATTGCATTGCTTAGCAGATTATTCATATAAGCAATGACAAGAACTAATTATGAAATGTATCTAAGATGTATCTAAGTATACAAATAAATTATAATAATTCAAAAGAATGACATTCATAATTTTTTATAGAGCATTCAATTTCCTTGAACTTGTACCGGTATATCCTGTAAATGATCAAGCTGATTTTTAATTTTTAGCTGTTTCCGTCTCATTAGCACTCAGCGCTTTAAGTTTGTTTCTGGTTGTGTTGTTTATGTGCATCAGCATACTTCTCTGGAAAAGGTTCGTTATCTGATTAAGACAGATGATACAAACAAACTTTTGTCAAAGAATTTGAAAATAACAACATGGGTCATGTTTAAATGAGTAAAATGAATAACTTTCACAGCGTAGTTTTTATTTTTTTTATTCAAATTTGCACAAAAATGGAATTTGAAGTGAAAAATATTTGGATAGATTAATAAGGATGGTTTCAGAAGGGCAGACTTTTGAACATCACAGAAGCTTTACAATTTCTTTATATTCTAGAACTTTTTTATTTGCATCATTTGCAATGATATTAGGCAAAAAAAATATATACCAATCCAGGCATCCATTTTTTTGTTTGTGTCATCTGTCCTCAAAATGAAAATTATGTACAACGGAAATGTCCCATTTCTGAAAATTATATACAAAGGAAATGTTCAGAATTAGAATCAAGCAAGTACTGTTAAGAAAAAAAAAAGAAAAGCATTCAAAATATGAAGACATACATAAAATACAAATCCTATTTTTTCATTTCTAATTTTATCTTTTTATGCATGTTTTTATTTATTTAAAATATTAATCTTTCAATAAATGCAAAAAATTTCCTTTCAGGGTATCATCAAAATTGAACGTTTTCTTGAATGAAAATCGAAGCACTGATGCGGGAAATGAAATAAAAAGCGAGTCAAATGAGAGAAAAAATAAGAAGAAAGCATGCACGTATGAGGTTCTTCCCCAAAACACACATGGCCATTCTACTCGCGTTAAAAATCTACCGATGGAGCAGGAAAACCCATACAGCGAGATAACAAAAAGACGAGAGTCTGGTTACCATAACAACCCTGGAACGTCAGGGCAAACAGTAGAGACGATTTTGCTAGAGAACTGATATTTAAAAGTGTACTGTTTCGTGTTAATATCCTTCCTTAATTCATTTTTAGAGAGAGAGAGGGAGGGGGAGAGCATTAAAATTTATTCATTTTTTACCATTTTTCATTATTGCATGTTGTATTTTTTTTCTTTATACGTAAATGTTCGAATTATATATCATATTACTATTCCTCTTTTGGATCAATATCTTGTACCAAATGTTCCGTTGCACCTATGTTTCAATCATATGAAATCCAGTTTTGTACACGATAATGCATTTTCCAACTTTTTACTCCTACATACGTTTCATTTGTATACTTTGTAGCTGTACGCGTGTTGCAGTTTATTTTTAGCATACTATATAAATAACATAAAACTGGAATGAGAGAATTCAATATTTATCTTCCTTAGCTTTTACCAGTGTATCTAGCAAATCTCTTCACAACATGCCAAAATATTTCTTTTCAGTCTGCTAATTTAGCATCACAAAAAAGACTTAAAATTTCAAACCCACAAATCTTGAATTCATCTCATATTATGATAACTCTTTTGCAGATATAATGTTGTTAAATTTCAATTTAAAGCATTTTACTCTGTGCAGATAGAAAATTTGTTTAAACTGGAGGCCCTTGGGCCATAAGGGTCACCTGAGTAAAATATCTCGACTCACATTCTTCGTCCTCCAGCATGGCCTCGTCCACACTGGACTGTTTGGAGAGACTGGAGGTTTCTGTGGAGGATTCTGATTGGATACTGAGACCCCACGTGTCCTGTAAGAGGTCATTGTCCTCCTCATAGCTGTCTTCAGAAAAAAACCCTGGGGTTTACTGCCATAATCTATTATACTGACTACATCCATAGTAATTATTTCTCTTCATAATTGTAAATTTCGTTAATCTTTGTTATGAATTTAGCATCTTTCAGTATTGATGAGCTTTATCCATTTAATGCTTCTCGATAGGCTATCACTCGTATGTACATTTTAGATCTTTTAAAACACCATTTGAAATAGAAGTTCCAAGTTATCTTTTTATGCAGCACGAATTTGCCCTTCTAATTTCATGATGAAATGTGGAGATAAAAGTTTAAAAGTATATTTATGAAATTTCTAAATAGCTAACAATGTCAATAATAACATAATTAAACATATATATATTATATTGAGATTATATGCATTTTTCCTTAAAATCCAACAATTTACAATTTGATTTTCAAATAAAGTATCTAATGTTAGTAAAAGAAAAGTGAAAATTCCTATATAAATTCAGTAAATTTTGAAAAGAAGGATAAATTTTACTTGAAAGCATTCGATTCTGTAAACTGCTTTTAGATTTTGATATATACATTTGTGCATGTGTGTGCAAAAATTCCAAAGATATATCTGCCGACCTAACTATTTTAAAATAAAATGAATATGACTTCCAGGAATTGCACCAAGTGTTTTTTTTTTTTTTGTGGTGAGATGCTGTGCAATGTAATTGAACAATACGTACTTGTATCTGTGAAACGCCATTAGCAATCTACGGATATAAGACGCAGAACTAAAACTTTTATAGTAATTGTGATTTAAAAGTACCGATTGAGGAATAACACTAATTTAAGACTACTGCATACGAATAATCTTTTTTTCCCCAATATATAATTAAAGGTACTTGGACACAGATTTGAAGTTATTATTTTCTCTATAATATTACGACTTATATATTTTTATAGCATTTCACACAAAAATTAATTAAAAATCTTATTTCGTTTAAAAGATATTGAAATTTCAATTTTTTCGGCGGGTTTGATTGACATATCCTTGCACTCTCACAAATTCAATTTTATTCTTAATCCTTAGGAAAAGTGGCAATCTCGTTTTGTATAAATGAAAAACATTAATACTATAATCCAGAAAATTCAGAGTAGACACGTTCGAAAGCAAAACAAACACACAATATATTGTCAGTCCGTGCAGTTGTGGTAAGCAGACTGTGACGATTGAACGCACCCGGTGAATTCTAAATATAAACAATAACAGAACTCGAGCCCTGTTTACAAAAACTGTGTACATAACACGAGTGTCCTCGATTTGCTAAACTCTGTACGCATCTCTTAGTTCGGAATGACGATACTTGTGAAGGTGTTTTGCTTTCGAACATTTCTATTCTGAATAAAATTATTTTTCTTGATAAAAGTTTTAATATTTCTCATTAAAACACATCAAAATTGCCACTTTTCCTAAGGATTAAGAATAAAGTTAAAATTTGTGAAAGTGCAAGGATGTGTCAATCAAACCCGCCAAAAAATTTAAAGTTTTAATAACTTTTCTATGAAATAAGATTTTTAATTAATTTTTGTGTGAAATGCTATAAAAATATATAATTCGTGATATTATACAGAAAAAATGAGAAAATATTAACTTCAAATCTGTGTCCAAGTACCTTTAAGCAGAATGGGTAAAATGATCTTATATGTCCAGAAAAGCAAATAAAAAATGTTGGTCTGTGATGTTACTTTTAGATATTACTGGAATGGTGCTAATTTTAAGCTTAAATCGTGCTTCTTTCCCCCAGGACTTTCAAATTATATTTTGTGAAATTCAAATATTTTATATTTGCTATACCGGTATATTTCAAATGAAATGATCAAATTAATGATTAATCTAAATTATAATTTAAGACCAACATGCAACTTTTCACTGCACAAATTAACTCTTTGTGCAGGCTGCATGTTAAAAAGAATCCAATTGAACAATATTGTAAATACTTCTAAAGAGAAAAATTAACCATTTTCTCTTAAAAAAAATCTTCCGTCACAAAAAATAGTTCCTCACTAAATGTTTTCCCTATGGAAATAAATCATGCGGGTTTCACTGAATATAGCTTTATTAGCATTGTAGAATTTTTATTTGCAAGAACAAAAATCATTATGTAGACTTTTTACATAAATGTCAAGAAAAACGTCTGCTCAAAAGTTGAAGATAAAACCTCTTTGAAATATTAATAATATTACATGAAAAAAAACCCCCGAAAACTAAATGTCTATTTAATGCTTCTCGATAGCCTATCACTCATCTGTACATTTTACATCTTTAAAACACCATTTGAAATAAAAATGGTAAATTATCTTTTATGCAGCACGAATAATTATGTCCTTCTAATTTCGTGAATTTGTGGAGATAATGAACAGTAATCAACTTCAGAAGTCCATTGAAACAATTCAAATTTGGAACAGAACAAACAAGGATATCTAAAAACATCAGAGGTGGGATAAAGTAAACATCCCCTGCTGACCGATCAACTACACCAGAGGTGGGATAAAGTAAGCAGACCCTACTGACCAATCAACTACTACAGAGGTGGGATAAAGTAAGCAGACCCTACTGACCAATCAACTACATCAGAGGTGGGATAAAGTAAGCAGACCCTACTGACCAATCAACTACATCAGAGGTGGGATAAAGTAAGCAGACCCTACTGACCAATCAACTACTACAGAGGTGGGATAAAGTAAGCAGACCCTACTGACCAATCAACTACTACAGAGGTGGGATAAAGTAAGCAGACCCTACTGACCAATCAACTACTACAGAGGTGGGATAAAGTAAGCAGACCCTACTGATCAATCAACTACTACAGAGGTGGGATAAAGTAAACATCCCCTGCTGACCCATCAACTACATTGATATACTTAGTATTTCATCACTCGGTTTTAAGTAGCTTGTCTTGTTTTAGAAATTGTGCGTACTTAGAGTCTGCTTATGAGAAAAGAATCAAATAGAAAACTTAAACTCTAAATGTAGTTTATGAGGGTATATTACTACATAAATAAGGGGAAGTTCATGGCAGAAAATCTGAAGTCTTCACGTTTTCATAAAGGTTTGTTCCAGGTTGCCAATAACGTCTTTTCTATAGTGAAATATTCAAATACCAATATGAAAAAATGTACTCAGTCTCTGTGATATTTTTTAATTTGAGTACAGGGAGACAATTTGATTTTGTATGAATGAAAATAGTTATTGTTAGTTTTTAAAACTTGGTCAATATATCTTAATTATGAGTTGAGACCCACAACATTAGATATCTTCCTTATATGTTGAAGAGTTTAAAAATAAATTGTGCATCACATAGATACAAAAAAAATCTGAATGTAATGGAAGTTTTTTAATGTCTAAAAAAACTTATCATAATTAACAAACGAAAAAAGAGGGAAAAAGAAGGAATAGTTTAATCTAAAAAAGAAAATTGAAAATCCTTTTTTTGGGGGAACATGTTTGGTCAATGAATTATGAAGTATGTGAAATTTGAAATACATGTATTTAGAAGACCAAGACTGAATTTGAAAAACTATTATATGTTTTTACCATTCTATGATTTTGAATTTTGTTCCTGGGAATTAACTTTTTATCTCTCGAATTAATTGATATTAGATTGAGAGAGATTATATTCATCTAATTTTATAAACACTTGACAAAATCAAGTTTTGGTACTTGAATTGCTCATGACCTAGAATAAACTTAAATCAACATATTATCGTCGCCATAACGGTGAAAAAAACTGTTATATATAGTTAATATCAGCTCGCTTTGTATTCTTCAGATCTTTTAATTCCATTGTCATTATATCCTTTTCAAAATTCACCCTTCTCTCTATTACTTTATTATTTGCCATTATTCTTCACATTAAAAAACTTAAATTATGTTATATTAGGCTTTCGTAATAGTGTGTATATGCATATCTCATGTTAATTGTCTAATTTCTAATTTAAATTTTGTACATTCCTGAAATTTCTAAACACCCAATAATGTTTAATCCCAAAATATAAATGAAATGCATTAGAGTAACATTTTGAATTTTAAATAAATTATCTTATGTCCGTCAGTAAACAAATAGTGACAATTCCAATATAAATTCAGTGAATTGCAAAGAGAGTGACATTTTTTTAAGCATTCAATTTTGTAAACTGCTTTAAAGTTAAATGTAATACACAGTTGTGCCTAAGTGCAAATATACAAAAAAAAAAAAAAAAAAGCTGCCGGCCGAACTTATAATATTAGGAAAGAAAATCAACTTCTGTACACTTGACAAGATATTTATTTAAAAAAAAAACAAAAATAGATATGACTTCCAGGAATTGCACTAAGCGTTTTGTATGGTGGGATGCTGTGCAATGTACGTGGATAATCTATACACAGAACTTTTCTGTGAAATGAAACTAGCAATTCACGGATATAAAACGCAGAACTTTTATAGCTTTTGTGAACTCAAATACTATATATGTCAGCATAATTCTCCTCATCCCTCCCTTTTTTTTAAAGTTAATGTAATTTTTCTTAAGAGAAGGATTGAAGAATAAACTTAGTTTCTGTATCATATCCAAAAAAAAAAAAAAAAAAAAAAAAAAATTGTATTCTTTCAAAAAATTTTTAGTGTGAATTTTGAATATCACGAAAAATAAATCTTCATACTCTGGGATTCTGATTTTGCCTTACAAACAAGATTAAGAAAATTATATATCCTTAAATGAAAAAGAAACGCAGGTTAAACTTAAGGTGAAATGATTTTGTGTTTCTTATATTTTTTTCTAGTTTTCTTAACATTTCAAATCCTCTTAAATGAAAATGCAACCAAAATTCTTATCTGACCATTTTGCGTAATTCTTGGTCATGGGGGTTAAAGCGGTCACAAACTTCGTATGCAAGTGATAACGGTATTCAGTAAAATTCGGTTGTAGCGAAGTCCTTGGTAAAAATATTTCCCATGTTATCTTACCCTGCGTTTCTTTTTCCTTTCAGTATAGTCACCGGCGTGGCACAGTAGTTAGAGCATTCTTCTCTAGAGTCGCGAAGCAAGGAGTCGATCCTTACGTTGCGGGTTCGAATCCCACTTTGGGACGTGGAGACCGGTCCTTCGGATGAGACTGTATAAACCGAGGTCCCATGACGCAGTAGGTGCTGGCACGAAAAAAGATCCCTCCCTGCTCAATGGCCCTGAGTGCCGAGTACAGGACAAAATTTGCAGATATCCAACGGCAAGTGGTGGCGCCATATGAGTGAAAAATTCTCGAGAAGGACGTTAAACAACGTACAATTAATTAATCAATCAATCAATCAATCAATCAATTCTTTAAGTATATATTAGACCCTTATCATTTTCTTCTTTATTTCAAATGTTTCAAGTCATCGTCGTAACAATCAAGTAAAATCGGTTTTAAACGGTGTGATGTTTAAAGCATTGAATTTAGAATTTAAGAAATTTTGCTTTTTACAATTTTACCGTTGCAAAGTATTGTTTTATAAAACCATAATGACACTGGTCTCCATAATTTAAATTGTATCGATGTGAATATTTGTCTTTCAAAACAGTAAGAAGAATGTTATCACCCCTCCCCCTCTGAATTACAAAATATTAACGTGCAATATTTAATAATCTATGATTAATTTGCAAAATGACCTCAGGCATAATTATTGTTAGTTTTTAAAACTGTCTCGCTAAAAATGAATCAGGAAGGAAAATGCTATACCCTTACATTACAAATAAATGTACATTCTCCAGATTTGACAACATTCTACGAGCAGGATCTGTTACAGGACAGAAAATGAGGCGTTTAAAGTTCTTTGGTGTCCTGGTCATTGTTATCAATTTAAAAGGTAAACAAGTTTTTGTGTTTACTACCAAAAGATCATTAATAATAAATACGCCTTAATTAAAAACATTAGAAAAAAAAGATAGAAAAGTTACTAATATATAAATCATCTAACACCTTTTACTCTAAGGCACTCATTTTTTTTTTATTACATGTTATATATCTCTATCAGAAAAAAGAAGCTTTGATGAAAGTAAGCATTTTCCCCCCATAAATTAAAAAAAAATTAAAGTGATCTTTAAGTTCTTTCACTGTAATTCAAAAGTTGAGGGTCTATATAACCTAGACAAATTGCAAAAATATCTGACTCTTATAAAAAGATTCCTAATTAACAAGAAATACAATTTTCAAGAAACTCCACCTATATGACGTAGTTCAAATCTCGGCCGCAATGAAAAATAAATTAGAACTGTTCTGTCGCCAAACGCTCGGCAATGAGATTTAAAAAAAAACGAGAGAAAAAAAAAACGTCGAGGCAGCAAGCAAGTTTCATTTATTCATACTTTTTATAATTTGTTAGTTTGGTATTGAAGAAACCGGGAAACAATTTGTTATAGTCCTTCAAATTTCATCAACCTAACCTTTACCTTAGTTTTTCCCTTTGCCAAAAAAGTTGTTACTTTTTAAATGTTAAAGGTCAAATATCAAGGAAATAGATATACTTGTATATAATATATGTTGTAAGCAATGGCTAAAAAGAAGGAATTACAATATTCGTTTAATTTTAAACCTCGTTGATTTCTTTATTTACCTGTTCAAATATCGCTAAAAATAACGTTCATCAATAGAGTTACTTCCCCTTTTTGTGACGTCATTTGAGACACTCGACAAAATCTAGTTACATAAGTATAGTGAAAAGTGCTCTTGATTAACTAAAATTATTGCAAATTTTGGGGAACAGAAATGTTGATATATCAGAGTTATGTATAGATCTGTCTGTTAAGAATAGGCTTTGCATATTTGAATCAAGAAAGTACGCAAATTGATTAATATTATTAATTCTTCTTCGTCGATTCTGTTTCGTCCGAAGCCGGTGTAAAGACGAATAATGACCCCAATCGAATAATGACCGGGGGTTATTTTTCGACAGCGAAAAATGACCCCCGGTCAATAATCTACGGCGAAAAATGACCCCCGGTCATTATTTAAGCAAACATTAAAAGGAGGAATATTGAAAAGAAATTTTATTTACTTGACAATTAAAGAATCTCTTTTTAAACAAAATTTTAGCATTGAAAGACTACGTGAATCTCTTAATTTTTAATTTCTCACTTGAAATTGTTCATTGCAAGTCTGGTTGTTCTTCCGAGAGGGGGGGGTATAAAAAGAATATGTATTAGCAAAGATTTAATATCTTTAATCATATTGTGATAGTCTGCATATATAGGATGGAACATTTGAAAAATATACAGCATCGAGGCGTCTTGTCATCCATTTCTATTTTTATTCACTCGTCCGAAAACCTTATTAATTCGAACAAATTACTTATTTGTACGCACCGATATTATTTCGTCTGCTACAAATTTCTACTTTTTCCCAACAATTTTTTTTCTGAAACAGCGTATCAATGGAGTCAGTAAAGAAAAAAATATATTCATAAAGAAGGTGTTGCAGAAACTCGCGATTATTCCCTATATATCGAAAAGGACATTTAAATACCCTGGTTATGTCTAAATATAGATACAGCTACGTAGAAGACTATGTTTACGGCGGGTATTTCCTGCTTGATACAGCAAAACACTTTCGTCGTTTTGCACGAAAGAGGTTGGAACAACAAAAAGCACAATGGCTAAAGCAGCATTTTGAAAGATATACTGTAGACATCGTGTGAAAATATTTTTTTTATAAAATAAAACTGCGTCCCATAATCACACTGTTGGTGCTACATCCAAGACATTTTATTTGTTTCATATCAAATCTTGGCTACTAACTAAGAGACCAAAATTGCCATAACTACAGTATTTAAATAAATATATTATTTAAACAATTTAGTAGATTTATTTTTCAAGACAAAATTAAATAAAGCATTAGTTTTAAGTCACAGCATATCAAGGAAAACGATTTAATCCTGCATTTCTAATATATAGATTAGTTATTACTCAATTAACTTGTTGATACCTCCCCCACCTCTCTTTCAAAAAAATATATCATTTCATTGCACTACCATTAAATATGAAAAAAAAAATTATGCAAAAATGATCCATACTAGGATTCGAACCCATTCTCTGGTAAAAGTACTAGTTGGAAGCCCACCAGCATATCCACTAGACCATTTCGGACACGATGACCTTACAGTGTTATTTAAAGTACACATTTTGCATTTCGTTTGGAGAATAATTTTTATTCAATTTTTGCGTTTTTCAAAAATGTGCCTCTTTGAAACAAAAATCGGAAATGGCAGTTTTGAAGAAAATTCCTGCCTCTTTGTGTATATATCAAAATTATTTTGTTTCAAGGAGGCACTTTTTCAGAACAATGGGGATTCCCTATTTAAAAAACGGAAAATCTGCTATATTTTGCCATAAGACTAATTTTCACATCATTTTATGGCAAAATGGAAGTCAATACACACCTTCCAAATATTGTTTCTCCTTGTGCTTTATACATTGTTGCATTTGAAAAAAATTAATATGAGTTTCTGCAACATGAAAATTCTTCTTTTAATCTGCTACACATTTAGGGAAAATAACAAAAGAACTGCAACACCCTCTTTCATCTCCAACGTGCGTTTGATCTCTTTACATGTATCATCTTTGATTTTCTAGGTTTGCTCCTTTATCAGATAAATGATTAATTGATTGATTGTTTTAACATTAAAATTGCTTAAAACTGAATTGTAAATATTTCGACAGAGAGAAATTAGGAACTTTATTACCCTACGTGCTAAGAAGAACAAAGATCAAATCTATTCGAATAAATGCATGAATTACTCGAACGAAGAACAATTATAATACACAGCATATTTTTCCCTTTCACCTGTTATAAATTTTGTATCACTTTAAAGGGGGTCATTTTTCAATGGGGGTCAATATTTTATAGGACTAACATATAAAATAATGACCCCTAGGACTCTTTTTCTACAAAAAATGATTTTTTTTCTACGTTTAGGGGGTCATTTTTTGTCGTTGAAAAATGACCCCCCGGTCATTATTCGATGCATGGGGGTCATTATTCGTCTTTACACCGGTAAGGGTGAGAGTGGAAATTCAAATAATAACTTAGAAGGGATCATCGCAGAAGCTAACGAATGAACATACATGTAATTTGTATTTAATGCCTTTTCACTGAGTGTAATCAGTAATTTCCGCAAAAAAAAAAAAAAAAAAAAAAAAAAAAAAAAATATATATATATATATATATATATATATATATATATAAAAATACATATATATATATATATATATATATATATATATATATATATATATATATATATATATATATATATATATATATATATATATATATATATATATATATATTTAACTGCGAAAAGTTGGTTTTATGTGTTGTTTCTTATTCATCATATACAATGTAGGACCAGGACTTTTACATTGTGAAAACGTATAGAATTCTTTTTTTTTTTTACATTGCATAGCCATTTGAACCGGACACACGGCGATTTTTTTTATGTTAAGTATACCATGGTATATACTACGAACAATGAACGGAACAACAGAAATTCCGTCATCGTCGGATATATATATATCATCCGTGGGAATCCGAAGATGTAGCTATCACAGGTGCTTGGACCCCCCCCCCCCTCGGCTCGGTTGTTCCGTACCCCAGTGAATTTTTTTTTACTTTAAAATATTTTTCTCTGATATATTCATAAAGTATTAAAACCGAAAAATCCAAAATTTAAGGGGAAAGAAGGCTAGTTTAAGCCTTTTATATATTCATACCCCCTGATACTAAAACAGAACGTTCTGTTTTAGTATCAGTATGAATTTTCCCCGTCCCTAAGCACATGTGGTAACTAAAGATTTGTCTGGAACCTTTTTAATTTATGCGTAACAAGTAATTTTTATTTGCCCCTCCCCCCTCCCTCCCGAAGTAACATATCTGTGTTGTCCCCCTCAACGGATATTAATTGCTTCATGCAGGCCTGAAAATCTTGGTCACATAGCGCTTTCATTCTAATAATATTTTAATATGAATTATTTCACCCTAATTTAGTTTAGAAAAAAGAAAACAAAACTATTTTAAGTATACATTCTGATTTCATATGCTCTTGTGGTAACTATGTCAAGACGCCAGCGCAAGAGAAAATAAGTGCTGGAGGAAAACAAAATTTGCGGGCAGAAAATTGAGGAACAATCACTTGCGTTCATGAACACTGAAGTTTTATTGTTTGAATAAATATGAAATGGAAACAATTTTAATGTAAAAATTTTCTAGAAAAGGGACAACTGGACGTAAATGAACGCATTCTTGGGTAAGTATTTTCTGAGACAGATATCATGCGCGGATTTAGAGGGGGGATTTCCGGGACATACCCCATCCCAACTGAGATTTTTTTTTAAGACACGATAACTTGGCAAATTATCAATTCCTTGTCTATTATACCACACCTTCCGTTTTTTGTCTCTCAAGTTTTAGAGATTGTTCCTTCAGAGTATATGAAAATTGCTAGTATTTTTTTTTACTCCAGCATATTAGAGGTTTACGCCGAAATACATGTACTTTTGACTTGGCGCCGCGTAATGTTCAGTCATGTATATACTGAGTGCATGCTCTAAAAATATAAAATATCGAAGTATTGGTATGACGCAGGCACGTAGCATCCTTTTTGGAAGGGGGGGGGGGGCAACCAGAGAATTTTTTTTTACTTACCTGAAAAAGTTGACAAACAAAAAAAATTAAAGGGAAATAGCCCAAACTCGAAAATCCTAATTCGTGGGGGGGGGGGGGGAGGTAGTGGCTAACTTTTTTTCAAGGCCAATAGGGATGTGCAATTTTATCGGTATACCGGTGTATCGCGATTTTTTATTGCGTGATACGTATCGTGATACGGAGACCTAAATACCGGTATTTAAGTACATATTATAAAGTACAGAAATTATTCATTTAGTTGTTCAATCTTTCAAATTACAATTACAGAAAGTCTAAAAAAAATGTTGTATAAGGTGAAAAACAGCCTATTAGCATCGAAACATGATTAATTTTATGTACATAAAATTTCAAAAAATTGACATTTTGTTTTTCTAGCATATTTTTAAGAAAAATAATGACTATTCATTTAAAATAAATGTAAAATTTGCTTGTAGAAATATCATGATATTATCGTGATATTTTGGGAAAAAAAATTGTGATATATCGCGATACGGAATTTTTCGCGATACCCATCCCTAAAGGCCAACTTCCTTTTACTTACATTTTTTTTCCATGCAATACTACATATCCTTCATATCATTATACTATGGTAAGAAGTGGGGGGGGGGGGTGTAACCAACCTTTGAATAGACAGACAAGGAATTCATGTATATTTTGCTTAGTTTTATTTTCAGCAGGGGGAAGGGGCAAAGTACATGAACCAATCGTCAGGTGCTTGTGATTTTGTTGAATTTAAAAAAAAACTTTCCCTCAAAACAGTATTGCGACTATAAATACCTAAACCGACAAATTGAAAAATGCAATTTAAATTTGAAATAAAACCAAGAAATTCGTGAGATAATTTTATAATTAATTAAAATGTAACCTAAACTGGTCTATGTAAAATGTCGCTTATATTTATAGTGTTTCGTGTTTATTGGGCTGAAAACTATCTCCTTTTTATAAATTGAATGTCCATATTTCCCTCAATTTCTGGTGCGTAAGAATTTAAATATATACTCATGTCTTGTTCCGATTTATTGGTTCAGTTTAAAGCCCACATCATGCACATGGCAGCATCTCGAAAACAATAATGTTCCAAACACGGCAATATAGCATGCACTTCCTATTTCACGCTGTCTCTGATGACGTCACGCAACAAGGGAGATAAGCGATTTACAATAAATGATCCACTTGTCACACAGGTAAGTTTAAACGACGATTAGTGATGGAAATTGGTGACAAAAAAATAAATAGACCTCAGAATGTCATTCATATGGCTCCAGAGACTGACAGTAATGAATAATTATGAATTTTCAAAACAATATTATACTTGACCTTTAAAGTCTGCAATTTAATTTCTCTCAGTACCAGCAGAGTGCATTTCTTTTTTTTGTTCTTCTTTCATCTCAATACGTAATCTTGTGACTATTCCTTGTGGACTTGCATTTTTTCCAGTCTTCCAGCTATTTTACACACTCATCGGTGCCAATTCTACTAAGAAACCTTTTAAGTTCCACCTTCTCGCATCTGACATCAACCATTCCTGATATATAGGGTCTTCCGTCTCCAACGGAAGACCCTTCTATTGTTTCTTTTTCATTATTATCATTTTTTTTCGGCCAAATTTTCTGCAGACGATTTCTCAGAGATGCATGGACGGATTTCTTTGAAATTTTCAGAGATGATGTATCATGATCAAAACCTGATCAATTCTTTTTAATTTTTGGAAAATCACTTCCGGTCGGAAGTTATCGCTCTTTCATCTAATTTTTAGTGAAGTTTTAGTCGACACAAAAACTCAAAAACGACAAAAGCTAGAGTGCTGTAATTTTCAGCGAATATAGTGACATGTTGTAGTTGTGCACCTATATTTTCAAATCTTCTGGAAGCGCCTAGTTTTGAGACATTTTACATCATATCTTTTAAAGTATAATAATTTTGTTAAAACACACTAAACAACTTTTGTGCAGAACAACAAGATCTTGAATATGATACCAGCAAAAAAGTGCTGCCTCATCACATTACGGGCTGAGAGGGGCCAAAAGTCTTTAATCAATAACTCTTTAACAGTCAATATTTTGTTATACATTACTGAAGCAAAAATGTTTATCTCAACAATCTACAACTATGTATTATAATTTTTATGTCGTATGGTACATAATTAGGGACCACAAGGGGCCAGAATGCTCAATCTTTGACGCTTTATACATCAAAAGTGGGAAATATTTTGAAAAGTAATATTGAACGAAAGATGTTCAAAACAATGTTCTGAACAATATGCAACCTTTCATTTTTAGCTCTACTGTTCATAGACCAGAAGAGCTTATGCAATAGTAATTCGTCCGTCGTCTGTCTTTCCGTCTGTAAATAATTTTTCAAAATGCTACTCCTCCTACAGTTTTGGTCTGATTTCAATATAGCCTGGCACACAAGTAGACTACATTAAGTGTTGCCGTGTTTACTAAAAAAAGAAATTTCTGTGAAATACTTTTAAAATGCTACTCCTCCTACAGATTTGGTCTGATTTAAATGTAACTTGGCACACACATAGACTACACTAAGATACAAAATTCTGTATATTGGTTTTTGATTTCGATGAACGGTGTTGCCGTGGTTACTAAAAATAAAAATTTCTGTGAAGTAATTTTAAAATGTTACTCCTCCTACAGTTTTGGTCTGATTTCAATATAACTTGGCATACAAGTAGACCACACTAAGATACATATTTCTATATATCGGTTTTTGATTTCGTTGAACGGTGTTCCCGTGGTTACGAAAATAGAAAATTTCTGTGAAATACTTTTAAAATGCTACTCCTCCTACAGTTTTGGTCTGATTTCAATATAACTTGCCACACAAGTAGATCACACTAAGATACATATTTCTATATATCGGTTTTTGATTTCGTTGAACGATGTTGCCGTGGTTACTAAAAATAGAAATTTCTGTGAAATACTTTTAAAATGCTACTCCTCCTACAGTTTTGGTCTGATTTCAATATAATTTAGCAAAACAGTAGACTACACTAAGATACATAATTCTACGTATCGGTTTTTGATTTCGATTAATGGTGTTGCCGTGGTTGCTAAAAATAAAAATTTCTGTGAAATACTTTTAAAATGCTACTCCATATACAGTTTTAGTCTGATTTTAATATAATTTGGTGTGCAAGTAGACTACACTGAGATACATAATTAATTAATTATAAGTTTTATGTGTTTGATTTTGATGAACGATGATGCCATGGTAACAAAAATTGAAAATTCTGTAAAATTTTATTAAAAGCTACTCCTACAGTTGTAGTCCTATCGCAATCTTGCCACAAAAAGAGACTTAATCAAGGATCATTATTCTATTTATTGCTTTTGGAAAGTTTTATGTCCCTACTGCTACTTTACTCTTCCTTTAATATGAGTACAAACCAGTAGAGCTACAATCTCGACAGATACTTCTGGTTCGCTAAATGTCCCCATTAAGGAGTTAAAAAGTTGGCCCTTGAACATTTCTTTTGCAAATATCTCGAAAACGAAAAACAATCTCTCAAGATTTGTTGAACAAAAAGTGTTAAAAAATCATGAGAACTTTAAGACGATTTCAAGGAAAAGGGGCTGAACCTTCATGTAAGGGGCCAAGAGAGGCCAAAATTCGAATTTATAAGTCTTTAGTTTTCAATATCTTTTTTACTCACTATGGAGGCAAAAGTTTTCTCCTTTAGAATTTATATCATTATTTTTGAATGAAAATCTCAATTAAAATCTTATCTAATCTCATCAAAAATCGGACGGAAGACCCACTCGTTGCTCGCAACGAGATCGTATCTAGTTGAAATCTATTATTTTTTTTCATTCATTGCCATTTGAATCTTAGAATCGTGAAAATCATTTGATCCAAAAAATTGCTATATAAAGGAGTTCATCCGTGGTATCATAAAAAAATTGTTTGAGGTTTACTCCTCTTATTCTTGAGTTATGTATGTAGATGAAACCTAGAAGAAAACAAATCTAGTTATTTTGTAATTAGGGAGTATTGGCTCATTGGAGTACCACGTTGACTGGGCAACAGCGTCTATACATTGCAAAGCAAAATATGACTCGCATTTGATACCACAAAGCTACATAGAAGACCAAAATCTTCACGGTGACGTTATAACTGGAATTGGAGTGAACATGTCAGCATGGGTTGATGGAAAAATTCAGAAGATCGGATGCGATCAGGGTAATTGTTGAAACTTTATTCACTTAACTAAAGATTGTATTTTTAATGGAAAAGTACAACGTTGTTGATTTTATTTTTTTCATGTTTTCAGAGAAGTGTTTACTGATGAAAAGTTTGCTTGAGAAGGACGTCAGAAAAATGCCATATATTTGTGGTGATTTTCAATTGTATTTATTTGCGTATTTCTATCATTATTATATTTTTATTTCTGAATACATATTTTAGTTCAATCTAAATACAACCCTTTGAATTATAATTTTCCAAAACTAGCATTTTGAATACAGATAACTAAGAGAAAAAAATTGACGAATATTTTTCACAAAATTTGAATCAATCCTTCTTCCCGTTTAGTTACCTCCAAAAATATAGAAATAAATTTGACGGATGTGTCATTCAAGACTTCTTCGAAATTATGTAAGTTCAAGAAAGTAACAATCGAAGACAGCTTGCAAAGAAATGGATTGTTGTCTAGCCTTAACGAGCTCTCTGAAATGCCTTCAACGTCGAAAACTTTTTGGCTCCCAAATGTTGAACTGAGCAACAACACAGGTAAGCTAAAATCACATAAGAGCTTTAAAAACAGAAACCAAAAATATGAATAGAACTGCAATTTCAGAAGATGATCAAGAATTTTTTTAATTTATGAAATATTATATTTGAATGTTAGATGCAAACTGCACCTTTGTCTCTTCTCGTACGAGCAACTTCCTTGAAACAATGTACGGCAACTGCAGCATTCGAAAAATGGGCGTGTGTATCAACTCTACATGTAAATAAACCTTTTTTCTCTCTATTTTTTTTTTTATATAAAAAAGTCTATGTTTGAGCATAATTTATATATTTCCAGGTATTATAATTTTTCTCTTTTCAGACTTGGTGGATTACGAAATGTCGGTGATATTGGAAATAAATTTGAAACAAATGCCATTATTAAAATCGGATGGTATATGGACAACTAAAGGTACAATGTAAATCCTTAAAATAATGCTATACATGTGTTTCAATTAAATGACAATTGAAAGACTTTTGTGATTCATGTCAAGTTTTTTTTTAAAAAATGGGATGTTTAGTATATTTATTTTGAATATGCAGATACGTGCTAGATTTGACATATGAAAAAAGACAAATTTTTGACTATTCCATATATAGATATTCTAAAAACAAAAGGGGAAGAAGGAAAAGAATCTACGTTCAAAATCCAAAGTCAACAAGGAAAAATACCAAGTGCAAAGACTTTGAATGACTCAGATGTACACATCCAAGATTTGCCAAGAGAGAGTAATAATATCAATGTTAAAATCCCAGAATTCGATTTTCGTGTTGCATTTGAATGCAATTTAAAAATAAGAGGCCCAAAGGGTAGTTCACATGCTATCACCTGAGCACATCGGGCTTGAATTTGTTATTCACGAACCCTCCAGGCATTCATCATTTGAACAAACTAGAATCTACACTACCTGAGGATGATTCCATATAAATATCACTAATCATAGCTTTGAAGTACTTGAAAAGAAGATTTTAAAAGGTTTCCCTATATATCCCTATGTAAAACTTGGGTCGGCCATATTTGGCCCCACCCTAGCCCCGGGGGTCATGATTTTTGGAACAAACTTGAATCTAAAAATGATTCCAAAGTTTGATTTTTCCTGGCCCATGGTTCTTGAGGAGGATTTTTAAAATATTTCCTATATATTCCTATTAAAACTTTTTTTTGGCCCCACCCTTGCCCCGGGGGTCATGATTTAACAAAATTAAATCTACAAAATGATTCACATGAATTTCATCTTTCCTGGCCCAGTGGTTCTTGAGAAGAAGATTTTTAAAGATTTTTCCTATATATTCCTATGCAAAACTTGGGTTTACTTTACAGGCCATTTTCCCCACCCTTGCCCCGGGGGTCATGATTTGAACAAACTTGAATCTACACTACCTGAGGATGATTCCACTTGAGTTTCATCTTTCCTGGCCCAGTGGTTCTTGAAAAGAAGATTTTTAAAGATATTTCCGATATATTCCTATGTAAAACTTGGGTCGGCCATTTTGGCCCCACCCTTGCCCCGGGGGTCAAGATTTGAATAAACTTGAATCTACACTACCTGAGGATGATTCCACATGAGTTTCATCTTTCCTGGCCCAGTGGTTCTGGAGAAGAAGATTTTTAAAGATTTTTCCTATATATTCCTATGCAAAACTTGGGTCGGCCATTTTGGCCCCACCCTAGCCCCGGGGGTCATGATTTGAACAAATTTGAAACTACTCTACCTGAGGATGATTCCACATGAGTTTCATCTTTCCTGGCCCAGTGGTTCTTGAGAAGAAGATTTTTAAAGATTTTTCCTATATATTCCTATGTAAAAATTTGGTCGGCCATTTTGGCCCCACCCTTGCCCCGGGGGTCATGATTTGAACAAACTTGAATCTACACTACCTGAGGATGATTCCACATGGGTTTTATCTTTCCTGGCCCAGTGGTTCTGGAGAAGAAGATTTTAAAAGATTTTTCCTATATATTCCTATGTAAAACTTGGGTTGGCCATTTTGGCCCCACCCTTGCCCCGGGGATCATGATTTGAACAAACTTGAATCTACACTACCTGAGGATGATTCCACATTATTTTCATCTTTCCTGGCACAGTGGTTCTGGAGAAGAAGATTTTAAAAGATTTTTCCTATATATTCCTATGTAAAACTTGGGTCGGCCATTTTGGCCCCACCCTTGCCCCGGGGGTCATGATTTGAACAAACTTGAATCTACAATTTGAGGATGATTCCACATGAGTTTTATCTTTCCTAGCCCAGTGGTTCTGGAGAAGAAGATTTTTAAAGATTTTTTCTATATATTCCTATGTAAAACTTGGGTTGGCCATTTTGGCCCCACCCTTGCCCCGGGGGTCATGATTTGAACAAACTTGAATTTACACTACCTAAGGATGCTTCCACATGAGTTTCATCTTTCCTGGCCCAGCGGTTCTGGAGAAGAAGATTTTTTAAAAATGCCATTAATTTTTAACAAATTCATGACTATCTCCCCTTGGGAAAGGGCGTGGCCCTTCATTTAAACAAACATTAATCCCCTTCACCCAATGATACTTTGTAGCAAGTTTGGTTGAAATTGGCTCAGTGGTTCTTGAGAAGAAGATGAAAATGTGAAAAGTTTACGACGACAACAACGACAACGACAACAACGACGACAGACAACGGACAAATTTTGATCAGAAAAGCTCACTTGAGCCTTCAGCTCAGGTGAGCTAATAAAGTAAAAATCAAAGCAAAAGATAATTCACATGCTATTTAATGACCTTCTCATCACAAAATTTGTTATTCACGAAACAAGAATCTTCGTTAGGGTAGATACTAGTATTTAAAAGATACTTTTTAAAAAAAAAAATTTCTCTAATTTTAATACAAGTAATTAACTTCAGGTTTATTTATAGCTGTTGTAGCAACGAATGGTCAAATTCATGGCTCGCCCAAATATATTGGCAAGAAAGATTCGGAGAACTTTTGTGAGTTAAACCTGTATTCTAAAAATATTAAATTTGAACTATTTATACAATATACAACATTAAAAATATACATCCCCCCCTTTTTTTTTACATACATAGCTGCCACTAGGAGAAATAACATTTTCAAGCATTCAAAATAACACATAGATATACACTTCTTATAGTATTTATAAGTAATTATTTTAATACATATTTTGATCCACTGATTCATTTTTTCTTTACAATTGCAAAAAATAACCACTTACTATTACTTTACAGCTGCTTTAGTTTCCTTTATCCTTAGCAGTTTAAGTTTGGTCCTGGTTATAACCTTTATGTGCGTCGGGATGGTCATTTGGAAAAGGTTTGTTACATTTACCTGACAAAAGCTATTAAAGAGTAAAAATATAGTCCACTGCATAAATATAAGTTTAAGAAACATGCATTTAGCATTAAAGTTTCTTAGAGCACAAATAACGTCATATCTCATTCTAGGATGTCACAAAGGCTGGACGTCCTGATGAAAGACCATAGTAGCTTTACAGATGAGAAAGCTTCCACAAAAAGCACAAGAAAACGCAAAACAACATTTCAGAAAAAAGTGTACGAGACCCTTCCCCCAGAGACAACTCAGGGTCACGGTCACTCTACCCGTGTCAAGGACATGCCCAGAGAGGAAGAAAATCCCTACTCTCAGATTGCTGGCAGAGGTTTGTGCCGTTACCATATTAATTCTGGAATAGTTGGACAAGCAGAAGCAGACGTGTAGGATCCGGGAAATGGACATCGTCTATTTTAAGCAAAAACATCGCGTCTCATCACTTCACCTGGTTCTGTGTTTTCCATTGTTTACAATATTAATTAACCTTAATAAAGTTACAATGATTAAGTGTTAAGATTACTATTTTTTATTTGATTGTATCATTCCTGAGACTTGTTTTTTAGTCATAGAAGAGTCGTCTTGAAATTTACAATTTATGATTAAGAAATTTATATTTGCTCTGCTCCTAAATATTATTAAATGCACTTTTGACTTGAATACTATTCGTTGTATCTCTTGGTTTCAATTGGTTTTTCTTTCCAAAGAAACATGGTCACAGTTTAAGCTGAAAATTTTCAAATTTATTTTTTCATTTTTTGTGCTTACAAATACATAGCTTATGTATTTTTGATGATTATCAAAAATTTGAATCTATGTTATCGAGACACAAGACAGATTCAGAGATCTTAATTTTTGTTATGTAAACAAGGCCAGTGTCACGTATTTTTTACATACTAATATATGGTCGTTCAAAGCAGATTTTTCAAAAAAAGTTAATTCTAAATACCATTAGACATTTTGTAGTAATTTACTAAATCTTATTTTACTATAAATATGATATTTCGATTTCTATAGTTAAACAAAAACAAGACACGAGCCTTGTTTACATTATGAAGAATTATGAAAAGTTCTATATCTCCTTTGTAAATCAACAAATGATTTTCAAATTTTTGCTAATCATTTGAACAGCCTTATTTAAGAATTGTAAACATTAGAATTTGTTTTTAAAAATTAGTTGAAACTAAAATTTAAAACAAAAAACTGTCTACTTCAAAGCAAATAAAGAATACGGAAAATAATTATTTGAATATGACACTGAAACGCAAAAGAAACGCGACAAGCAGTTATCTACAAATGTTTGAATTGTTTACTAATGATTTTCAGAAAAAGAATGCATTAAGCTAAACTTTCTTTCCAGAACATCAGATATTTGATAAAAATGTTAAATGTTTATCTTTTAACTTTACTAAGTAACATATGACTGTTAACACAGCCCCTCCAAGTCATTCAATTACAACGTGCAAGTCTGCCCTGAACAGCAATTGCAGCTAAATTTCTACGATACAATAGGTTAATCAATATGGAGATCTGAGCGAAGGAATTATACTTTGCCATTTTAAATGCCTTTTTTTCGGATGATTAGGTCGAATTTCCTCTAACTTAGCGCATTGAAGTAACCCTTGGACTACTGATCCAAGGACTATCATTTACGCGTTGAGGCGTAATGAAGTGTAGTTTTGCATCATCAACTCTCCATCACCTTTACTTTGAGATTTTCCAGCTACAGCAACGGAAATGCGTAATTAAGCCATTTTCAAGAAGCCTTAGCATCGTTGCGGGAAACGAAAGGAGATTTTATTTTTTGAAATATTGCTGCATTACTTAAGATGAACAGTAAAAACCCTTAAAACTCCATAACATTGCCAAATGTTTTGTTAAACATGCAATTTTTGATTTCTGTTAAGCAGACTCAAACTTGATTTCCGCTTATGGTATGAAAATCGTTCAACCGTTAAATTACCGATATTTACCAAATTGGAGATTTCCATAATTTTAAGATACAAAATTCTTTACTTTACATAATTTTTCCCCTTAAAGTAGGGTGTTGCGTTTCTTTTGCGTGTCAGTATATGTATTTAAATGTAAAAAATTATACCTTAAAAATGGAAAAGGGAAAAGTATAATGTAAAAGTAAAGATAATACAATGCATGTAATAAAATGTCTGATTGCCTGACAAGTACTCCAAGGATAATATAAAAGTTTCTCGAATTAAAAATATCAAGATAGCTTGAGAGATCAGTTCTGTTGAGAGATTAATTCCTCCAACAATCAAAATCATTCAATGTAGAGTTGTTTAAAATAAAAACACATAATTCATTTTAATCTTCGTTTCATGTCTTCTTATAATGATTTCCTATCATATTCTCCAAAGATATGAAGAGGGTTTAAGTAAATATTCTAGCAAGCCTCTTTCTTTATTCATTACTAAAATATTAACAGTAGTGAAGGAGAAACTCCAGGAGTACGTACTGTGCAGCAAAATATTCGAGAAGGAGTGTAAATCAGATGTGGATTCCTAAATCCAAAGAACTTTTAGAACATTTGAAATAACAATTTTTTTTAAATAAAAATCAACAGCATAAAAACTAACGATTTTCATCCATTTCCCAAGATCTATTTCAGTCCAGGCTTTTTGATTTCATTGACAGTTGCTTTTTCAATAAAAAAAAATGAAACTCTTAAATAGACTAACCTTGTTATAAGAAATTGGCAAAATTATTTCTGTCTGTATACATAAGTTCTCTAGGTTGCTATTAGTAGACTGCTTAAGTTTCTAATTGACAATAGCTATGTTGATTTTTGGAGACCAGGTGTTCCAATAATCTATTGAAATTCCCATTAGTACCAACTGCGTCCCGTTGTAAGCAGAGCTATAATTGTATTCATAGGAAGCAAAATTTGTCACAATCATATTCAGGAAAAGAAGAAAACACTTGCTGTTGCCTTCAACTCGACATTTAGATAACGACGAAGTTATTTCCATTCTTATGTCGATACGATGTATCCTGTAGAACTTGAAATTAAAGATATAATAGTCTAACACATTTTACGGAAGCCCATTTAGGACCTATCAAAAAATATTTTTGAATTCGTTATAATGATTTTTAGAATTCGTTATAACGAATTTAATTTGTTATAACAGATTTATTGAATTTGTTATAACGAATTTAATTTGTTATAACAGATTCATTGAATTCCTTATAACGAATTTAATTTGTTATAACAGATTCATTGAATTCGTTATAACGAATTTGATTTGTTATTGCAGATTTATTGAATTCGTTATAACAAATTTAATCTGTTATTACAGATTTGTTGAATTCATTATAACGAATTTAATCTGTTATTACAGATTCGTTGAATTCGTTATAACCAAATTCTTGAATTCAAAAATATTTTTTGATAGGTCCTAAATGGGCTTCCGTAGTAGGCTATACGGGAGGCGGGAAGATTATCGACGAAAACGTTATCTAGACTGTAAAGAATGTGATTGTCAGTCACCAATATCACACTACATCTCATAAATAACTGCAGATTTTGGTTTTAAAACCAACAAAAGAACATTCTTGTTTAGTCGATTTTAAGCTTGAGAAGAATGGTGTTTGGATGTTGAGTAGATAAGGTAACTCAAACTGTACAGGTACTCTTGGGAAAATGTTGAGAAAATGAAAGCTCCATAACATATTTTTTATATAATGTCTGTGACGTCGAAGATTTTGCTGCTCCGTGACCTAATGATATGTCCTGAAAAATCACTCAAAACTGATACCAATTTACAACATTTTGATATAAAATTTTGAAGACAATATAAGAAAAGTATATTATATTAAGTGTGGCATTTTGCCCGATTATGTCGTTAAATATTTTTTCTGTGCAACAAGTCCGCGTAATTTTTGAACGGCCCTCGTACTAAAAAAAGTAAACATTTTGCTGTGTATCAATGATGTATATTCAAACTATAATCCAGAAAATTCAGAGTAGAAATGTGAAGAAGCACCCATTGATGTGTGCAGAGTTTATCTTGCTTTCTCACATTTCTACTTTTTTTATTTTCTGGATGTTTAGAGTATTTTTTTCTTTAATAAACAACAGAATTTCAAATTTCTCGTGTGTGTTAAATTTGTTAAACTATGTTACTGTTAATGTTTACGTTTCACCGTGTGTGTTAAATTTGTTAAACAACATTTTCTTATAAGTATTAAGGATAAAGTTATAGAAATATGTAAGTCATGATATCATACTGAAAATTTAGAAAATATTAACTTCAAATATGTGTCCTAGCACTTTTAAAGGATCAGTGTTACACCTGTGATTAGCATTCACACAGTTATATTTTTAAAGCATTTTCATAGGATAAGTATGAACATTCTGACTAAGAATCACTCGGTTCTCTTCAGCAAATATTGTCATAAGTTCAAAAGGATCCGTGTGACTGTCATTTACGTACAACTTTGACCAAACACAGGCATGGGATGATACTGTCTGTGTGACTAGCATTCACTCTGTAAGTTTAAGCAAAAAGTTTTGCATAAAAAACATTAATGCTGAAACAGAAAAACGTTCGCAAACTGTTTTACGGTTAATGTTTTCCATCATTTTTCGTAGTTTTTTTTTTTTTATGTTCCTCACTTTAAATAAAAATAATAGCCGAATAAGAATTAAAAAAAAAATCAATTAATTGGCCAATTAAATTCCAATTTAACCATTAAGCACTTGTAATCATATGTAAATTTAGAGGAAAGTAATTGTAGTCTGATTTTTAAATCTTATGAAATATCCTATATTTTGATTAATGCCAAAGTATTAATTTGTTTAATGAACGTATAGAGCCAAGTTGTAAAAAAACATTGACCACTTTATTCTACTTTAAATTAATATTGTAATGAGTGTGTGTGATCTTAAATCAGGCGATTATAGGTAAAGTAGAGATTGTTAAGCATAAAAGGAAATGAATAAATAAATGAATCTCAATGTTTATACTTCATTAGTTTTAGAATATATGGAAAGAAGAGGATGCAGCTGATTCTGTGTTTTCACAGTTTGCTGGGCATCTTAGCTTTTTCCAGTCTTCTGACAGGTATATTTATAGGGGTTAATATGATAAATTTTAATGATAAAATTTTACAACATTTCCATATTAAAAAAGTTTTTACTTACAAAAATATCTAAATTTTATTTTAAGTATGATAAATCTACATTTTTTATCATTATATTCTCTTCCCGTCGTCTTTTATGAAAACTAGTCAACATTTTATATTAAGATAAGTGAAAACAAAAACTATGAACATACTACACTTGAAAAAATTAAATCAAATAAATCTTCTGGAAGAGTTTTACATCAGTTTTAATTTCAGAAAACCTTCTTTAAAAAAAACAAAACTTAATGTTGAAAGGCATAAATGAAAGCATTTATAAATTATTTCATTATAAAATTCAAATAAAAGAAAGAGAATTACCAATTAAGCATTCTGAATGTCAAGAATCGATTATTATTTAAGAACTGGAACAAATTTCTTAACTATATAAATTTTCATTGAAAATATTAGCAAAAGTTTCTGCAAGGACAATAAGTTATGTCAAAACTGAATATAAAGTGAAAGTAATATTGCTGATCTTACTGGTTGTACAAATTTAATGAATACGCCCGGGTTAAGTTTGATAAAAGACTTTGAATGGGTATAATAAAATTAAGTATTAGAAACTTTCGGATCTGAAAAGACGCTATGGACATTGGTATGAATTGATATCCCATGTTCAGATATAACAATTTGTTAAATCAATTTATAACATTCTTCCTTTTTTTAAAAATTTCTGGAGGTGTAAGCAAAGATGTCCTTTAATATTATTTCTTATCATATTTCTTATGTAATATAACACCAGAGATGGGATTAGGTGCCATGGAGGAGTGAGCATCTCCTGCTGATCGGTTTTCATATATTGAAATTATGCCTTTTGCAATCAGATTAAATAAAAGTATTGGTTTTATAAGAATTCAATAAGAAGAATTTAAAATGAGTTATTCAGCAGACGTTTTTTTTTTATTGAGTGATGAAAAATTCAGCCTAGAGGTATTGAGGATTGACCAACATTTTAGACCTTGATCTGGTTTAGAGACCAGTCTAAATAACAAAGATGGATTTTTAGATGTTGGAATTTTTTTCCAGGTACTTTACTATTACCAGTAATTATCTTATTTGCTTTGAAACTTGTTTTTTACTCTTTAATTCAAAGAAGGGTGATATGAAAAAAGACTTAGGTAATTATTGCTGGAAATGAAGTATTTAGAATTTTTATTTCAAAGAAACTCGCAATTATAATAATTATTTATCAAGCAATATTACCTATTTCAAATGATGTAAGAATATTCAGATGTGCAAAATTCATAAAAGGGAGATAATTGCTGTCAGAAGCGAAGTTCTAAAAATTGAATGGTTGGTACAATTTTAAATCTCAGATGATAATACCTTAAAAAAATCATCTGAAGCAAATCGAAGGATTTTCGAGATGAAATTCTATAACCTTATAACAATAAACAAAGAGTTTTACTCCCCTTATTTGGACTTTGTAGTGCTTCATTCCCCATTTTAAAACTCTCTCTCTCTCTCTCTTCAGTTTAGAAAACGTAAATATAAATATGTATATTTGATCAAGTGTGATAAAAATTCAAGCACACACTTCTAGTCAATTGAAAACGCCTAGACACTGTCATAAGACTAGACTGTAAAGTCCTTCAAAATAAATATATACATATCTGCATAACACACGGAAAAATCAAAATAAATCTAATTTACAAAAATAATAAATGCATGCATTAAGTTGAGTATGAAAGTTCAAGTGAACATGTTACCCTTTGGTCTGTAATGAAAAAAAAATGAGAGAAATAATCGGGGAAGATGTTCTTAAAAAAAAACGTTTGTTTTGGGAAGGTTTTATTAAAAAAAAATAAATAAATGGGATACCCGGTATTAAAAATTTCGACTCCAACTGGCCTCCTGGGTACAATGAAGAATCTGAAGCTTGCACACATCTACAGGAGACAACCAATCATATTCAAAAGGATGACTGGGTTATTGCAAAATCTAACAAGAGATCTGGAAATCTTTTGATACCAGCAATTCAAAGAACATTAGAATACATTGCTGTTAATTAAATTATCATTATGCCCCTTTCCGTTCATCACAATTTATTCTACCTGTAATTCCTCGTCCATTTAAAACAAAACCCAATTCATCTTTTGGAATATGATGATGTCCCGGAGATGCGCAATACTACATTGTAATATGTTTTCGGGATTGTTCACCCTCGGGTCAAATTTTCTATTTAAAAAATCCTGGTGCCAAGATCTGTGCAAAGTTTTTACCCTTTGTTCCAGCACTTCCCTAACATTTTATAAAATCGCTGTTTCATCTTTTTCAAAATAGCTAAGAGCGTCCTGCAGATGTTAAATCGGTTTTGGGATTTTCATTTCAAGCCTGGGACTCGAAGAAGACAGATTTAAAAAAAAAAAACCTGGTTTTCAGAACTCTGAATATATGGAGTAAGGTTTTGGAATATTAATTTTTTTTTTGTTACTCGAGGTTCATGCAAAACCTGATAACCAGTATTTTTCTTTCATAATTATCTAGTTTCCAAATCTTAAATAGTTTTAAACAATTTTTTCTCTTTTGCAAGATTTTCTGCAGATATTTAAAAGGGTTTTGGTATTTTCATTTCTTGCTTGGGGCAAAACGAGGGTTCATAAAAGACGTATAATGTTGCTTTTTTAACTGATGTTTTCTTTGTTCCTTGTTCTGAAACTCACTTTTTAAAAATCAGAATGTATAATTTTTACAATCTTAATTTTTACTGACTGGCAATGATTTTATTACTTAGTATATGAATATATACTTACAAAAGAGACCCCATGGTCTTATTCAAATTTGTGCAGTTTATGCTCAATTTGATATATGTATACTAATATTAAGCAGATTATAGAATAAGTCTTGGCTCCCAAATGCAAGTAAACAGGATTTGGAGGCAAACATAAGGATATCAATATTACTGTTTTATGACGTTTTGAAAACTCGAAGACCACCCCAATTGACCGCTGCCTGAAAATGAAAATTCCGAAACCTTAATGCATAGAACACCATCAATCATATTCCAAAACAGTTTGGACACTGCAAAAAATGTAGGAGAAGGTTTTAAGAGGTCTTTTGTATAACACAAGACACCATAAATCATATTTTAAATCATGAACTAAATACCGATTGAATTGATTTTGGGAAGGAAATAAAGTGACAGACTAATGGAAAGGAATAACAAAAAACCCAACCAGACTTAAAAAAATTAATTAATTTTTTTGGGATAATACTAAAAATACATTTTCATTTTCTCAAAGTTCATCTTTTGGCATTAGTTTTAGAAATGTAGAGCTCTTAATTTGATTCTCATGTTTTGTATTAGATGTTATGTAAGGCCCTAATATTTTCCTCTTGCAATTCAAATAGATATACTGTGTTCACCTGAGCACTATATAGACTGGAGTGAGGCATCCAAACAATGTAAAACTAAATATGAATCAGAGTTGATAACCGAAAGGTACGTGGAGGAACAAAACCTCACGGCAGAAATTATCCAGGAGCTGGGAGTCAACCTGTCTGCTTGGATCGATGGCAAAATACTAGATCTTGGCTGCAAAAATGGTAATACAGTAGTATTTCAGTACTATCAGAATGGAACGTCAAGAATCAACCCAATTGTAATTCATAGTTAATCTGTACAAACATGCTCTTTATTTTCAGATATATGTCAAACAATTGTAAAAATTCACACTAATGTGAACATAAGGAATCCATCCATATGTGGTAATTTTTTGTGTTGATTTATCCATTTATCCATAATCACAAAACATAGAAATATAAACCGTTTATTTTAAAGCTTTACTATTATATACTAGTAATTTGAGGATAAAATATAGTTTAAAAGGCGTTTAAGTTTATTGCTATCTTTTTACCCGATATAAATATATGATTGCATAATTAAGATAGCTTCATTTCTTCTTAGTAACTGCGGATGGTATCAAAATAGATCTGACAAACATGACGTTCCAAGAGGCCCAGCAATGGTGTCAACAAGAAAAATTCGAAATTATAGGAAATTTATACAAAAATATTTTGCGAGACCAGGTTGCAAAGTTTTCATATAAACTTAAGTCACCCATTTCCTACTGGGTTCCAAACATCGAACTGAGGAACAATCAAGGTAGGATCAACGATAACATTAAAAATAGAATATTCAAAGGTAAAAAGGTAATCATCTGAATATTTTTTCCCCGTCATATCATGAAAGAAATGCACAGAAAATGGATTTAATTTTTCAGATGTAAATTGCACATATGTGGTTTCCAGAGACAATGATACGTTGGAAACACTGTATGGGAATTGCTCTATTCCAATGATGGGAGTTTGTATCAACAATTCATGTAAGATTTCTAGTGACCACAATTAGCATGGAATAAATGTAATATATCATATACACTACCTGATGTTTTCAGCGCATGAAATGTAGTATAAAGAATGACGTAATCTCAATACATTCTCTCCTTTACAGATATACCAGATTATCAAATGTCTGTACTTTTGGAATTGACACCGACTAACATCCCGGTCTTTGAAATAAATTATGGTAAATAAATTATTATTATCATATATTATATCTTGTTTGTGTGAATTGTAGCGTGAACAACATAACTAAAGTGTCAACAGTAATACATATATATATATGCTTGAAAAGTATATAAAAAAGGAAATTTTAAAGTACATGTACATGTACTGCATCTAAGATCATTTTGTCTCCTTCGATTTGTCATTGATCATAAAGGAAAGAATTTTATTATCAATCAGTTAAAGTTCTAAATAATAATAAATTTCGTTTGTTTTGTTATTGCAAACAAGAAGTTAGCGAGGAAGAGGATTATTCCAGGGCCGAGGCGCTACAGGTCATAGGTACAAAAGATGATGTCCATGTAGAGGACCTGACCAAAAATAACGGCTATTGGGACTTGAAATCAATTCGTAAGTGGTACTATACACACAAATACTTTCCGTAATTAGTACTTAAGTACGGTAATGTAATTGTTTTCCCGAGTGCATTTAATTTTCTTTAACTCTCCCTTGCACCATAAATTAATTATTTCCTTTTTATGATGAATGAATTTTTAATATTTCCTTGTTTTTGTTATGTTTGTAATTGTTAAAGTCCTGTTAAGCATAAACAATCAAATTATCACATGCCAAAATATTGAGATGCCTCAAGATTGTTCATCATTTTAAAGTAAAGTAATTTTTTAAGTAATTAAGGTTTAATTTATGTGTATAATTTTTAGCTCTTGTAAGAAGAATTCGAGTATTTCCTCATCAATTTTTATTCTATATTCAAAGTATCAATTGAATTGGTCAAAAGATATCTATAAACTACATTTTAATTTTACCGATGATAATAATCATTTAATTAAGTTTAAAATTAAAACAAAATTGTACGATGAAGAAATTCTTCAAGCATTCATACATTATCCCATTAATTGCTTTGAATAGTTCCTTTTGCCATAAGTGGATTCAACTTGATTCTGTTTATGACCTTGGTTTGCGTCATCATTGTCCTGTGGAAAAGGTTAGTTGTGCATAAAAATCATCTGAAACATATTTTCTTGTATATTATCACTTTTCCTATAGTTATAACATGTCAATGAATCACTTAACAGGATTACATTAAAATGGAAACTTCTTACAAAAAGAGACAACCTTTACGATATGTATGACCCATATAAATCTCGAAAGAAAATCAGGGATTACCAAGGATTGCCAGTAATGGCCTCTGGCAACTCCACACGCGTCAAAATGGTACCGGAAGTGGACGAAAATCCTTATTCCGAGATTTACGGAAAGGAAAGTTCCGGCTTCTCCAGAGAGAAGACAACTTCGGTAGTACCAAACCATGCTGAAGGATATATCGATATGAGAGGATTGAGAAGAGACATAAACTGCAGCTCGTTCAAGATTGCTAAGACCCCTAGAAGGCAACTTAATTCTGGGTATGCCGAGTCCGGGGAGATTGTGTAAATTGAAATCTGTTGGCTAAACCAACTAAGCACCAGTCTATTTGATGACACCCTGTCCTTTTTCGTGTATATGGCAGTAGAGATCACAAAGAGTTTCCATTGTTTAACAACTCACTATTTCAATGATAAAAATCCAAGATGAAAATTGCAATCTTGTCTTAATTTTAATGAAACCTATATATTCCTAAGATTAAAATTCTATTTTGCAATTTTTTTTGCAAAACCCTTTTCTTTAAAAGCACAAAGCTTTAAAAGGCCGATTTTAAACAAATTACCAAAATTTTGGGATTCTAATTTTTATCAAAAACAGGTTTTAAAAATGATTTTAGTTAGCAGATGTCAATTGAGCGATTGAAAAGAATAATAATTATCAAAAATATCAATATGACAAACGAGAGATAAAAACTTTTTATTTTTTTTTTACCAGTAATAGTACAATATTAGTTGGATACGATTAAAAAAAAACTATTATTTTTAAGAGATAATCCAAGTCTAAGATTTAAGTTGCATTTCATTAGTGTAAATGCGTCAGACATTTTGACGGTGTTTCTAGCAGTTATGCTCAATGGTTGATGAAAGGATTCAGTACAAGGACAAAGCAAACAAGTAGGCACTTTTAACACCGAAAACGAATATTAATCCTTGCAACATATATGATGAGTGAGAGTACTCAGTGCATTGCGCCATGAATTGTTGCATGGAGTTGTTACATAAACTGATATTCATGCAAAAATGCTATCGAAAGTTCTGATACCTTCAGGAACTTGAGGACATGAGCAGGACAGTTCATAATTTACAAAAGATAACAGCTGTAAATAAATTCTGGATCTTAAACAAGATTTTTTTTTTATTGAAGTTGTTTGTTATGTCCCTTTGAAGATTTAATGGTATATTTAATTTTTGTCTTTTTAACTAATTTTTTGTCTGTTTATTTAATAACCTGGTTGTCTGTTAATCTTTTTATTTGACCACAAAAATAACTTGCCGATATATGTTAAATGTTTGATGTTAGTGATTTCACATTTCATGGGTCATTTTTCGCGAAAACAAGTTCCTTTTGGTATCAACATCTTATACATTCTTTCTTGACCTTCGGGTTTGCCCTACGTTTGAAAAAATATAACTATTTTAATAAACTATAATCTCAGCTATAATTTTAAAGACTTGAAGCACCTTGGACTTTGACTTACATTTTATTTGAATGCTTTCTTCTAGAGCTCTCATAGTTCACTTATGCATTCCTTGTTACAAGACATTTCTTTTGGTAACATTAATATTTTTCCTCATGATATTGACCTTGTATAATTAGCAAATTTGAGATAATCTTTAACCCTGGTCATATTTTGTGCATGATCGTTACTGGAACCCTTTTCACGCGTATTTTCCTTGTGACAAAATCTTTCTTTTCATAATCAACACTCTTTTAATCTCTAAACCTTGATTTTTGAATGTAACAAAAACTCTTTCTGGCACTAGTCTGCCATTCTTGAGCATCAGTATCTAACAAACATAATCTGAGTTTTTAAGAAAGGAAGTTTTGCCTGTTATTTTCCCTTTATTGTAAAATACTTTGCATGTTTGCTAATTTGAAACCATATTGATTTAATTCACCATTTTTATTCAATAAACATTAGGTTTTTGGGTAGCCTTTGTATATAATTTCTGCTTGTTAACACATGTTTTTAACAAAAGAAATAGTTTGCTAAGATTAGCAAAATAAATATTTTTACTAAAGCGATAAACATAACTTTTTTTTTTTGGTATTTTTTGTACATAAATTATTTCTGCTTTTTACACATGTTTTTGACAGCAGCTATAGTTTGCTAAGAATTGCAAAATGTATATTTTATTAAGTTGTCTACTTTCAGTTCTTTTGAATTTAATTAAATCAAATCAATGAGTAAAAAGTCTTTGTTTAGTATATTCACAGCAGCAAGTTATGGAAGTTATAAGGTTTGTTTTGGACCAATTTTCCTCATTTGATCACGTTATACCATTTTATGAGCTCTCACAAGTGTACAAATAGTAAAGATTAAAAAATATCATAATGCAGTGTTTTACCTTATCATTTGTAACTTTATTTTGCACACAAGTAGAACATGTAAAATATGTTATGAAAAGAGTTGTCGTATTTATTGACAAGATATACATAGTCTAAATTGTTTTCAATTTATAAAAGAAATAGTGTAGATTACCAATTATTCGCCAGACCTTTATTGTCATTTGTATTATATAATTTTTATGCTATACTCTCCTAACTTAATGTAATTCCATCCTCACAATTCTAATGGTTCAAAGTACAAAAACTAAATTTATTTTCATTTAATGTAGTTTAAATCTTCAAATTCTTACAAAAAATGTATAGGTCACCATATCATTCATGGGAGACATAAATAAGCAGAAGTATATGTCAACAAAAAATCGCACATTCTTTTAAAAAGTATCATGAAAAATATGTAAAAACTGGTTTAAAATACATAATTCTGAAGGGGAGATAATCAAATAGGGTGGGGTCATTAAAAAATCTTCTTCTCAAGAGTAAAGCTGTTGGAAGCATCCTGGGGTAAATATTGTTCCCCCCGGGGGAAGGGCGGGGCCACTTATATAGAAATATATAGGAAAAATTTGAATTGTGAATATCAGGGAAACTATTTTATATTAGAAGTACAATAAAGCAAATGCCTGAATGAAGAGACCTGAGAAGGAGTTATTGCCCTTTTCAACATTTTTTAATGATTGAATAATTGAATTAATAACGAAAATATGCATTTTAAAAATTCTTTTGGTTAACAATATTTATCAGTACACCTATTCAAAAGCATTCCTCCAAGAGATATTGTTCTATCAGGTATGAATTTAAATTAATAACAGTTTTTGCAAAAATCTATGACATCATAGGAGGGTGGAATTACTTTAAACAAATGAAATAATTGTGAGAAAAAATTCTTTTGGTTAAATTTTATCGCTAGCAAAAGCATTCCTCCAAGAGATATTGTTCTATCAGGTATGAATTTAAATTAATAACAGTTTTTGCAAAAATCTATGACATCATAGGAGGGTGGAATTACTTGAAATTTTCGCTAGAAGATGGTCTCAACTAATTACGCAAAAATAAGTTTTTACGAATAAAACATGATTTACAGTATACATCTGAAACTGTAACTTAGAATAAACAATATCAATTTTTGTTAATTAATGTTCCTAATTAATTTACCTATTAATTTAATTTTCGAAATTGATGGATAAAATCTACAATTTTCCAAAGTCATTTACTGAAACAAACTTCATTTATATATCAGATGAAAAGTTTTGATGTAATTTTTCTTTATGAAAGCAAATAAGAGAATGTAACATAAGAATTGATCTGCCTAATTATTTCGGATTTTGAGGTAAAATATAGATTGGAAATTTTATTTTCTTGACCTGATTTGACTCTCCCTGAAATATATGAAAATAACAAACGGTATTAATGTTCAAAAGTCCATTAAGACAATACAAATTTTGGAGCGAAGCATACATGGACCTCCAAAACATCACAGGTGGGATAAGATGCCATGGAGGAGTGAAAATTCCTTGTCGACCGGTCATACCCGCCGTGTTGTACTCCTTGTCAATCGCAAAATAACAGATAAATCTGTCGACAATTCAGTGTGTATTGTGCGTACAATTAGTACGAAAAACGCCAGTCAGTATTTGACTTTAAGTTAATGATTGAATATATTAGCTGACAAGGTCATTGTATCGACCATTAAACTATGAAATGATGACTTCAAACGAGACTGCTGATATTTTTGTTTCGTCAATCTGTTCGTCAATAACTTACGTCGTTTTAGAAATTGTTCATGCATACAGAATGCTCTTGCATATCGAATCTGTTAAAATGTTTATATGATGCGAAAAACCTTGAAGATTATTCCTTATACATGCATTTACATTCCAACGATCAAAAGAAATTATAATTACCATCATTGCATTTTGTGAAATAAAATGCCTTTTGATAAATACTACTCCTTGCAATGCTCTTCTATGATTTTTACAATTCAATTTGTGTGTTTTTCAATAACTATGTATGATTTTGATATGATCTGACTTGGTGTTACATGTAACTGAATAAACGTACTTAATATTTTCCGTCACAAACAAACATGTAATATATAATGAAAGTACTGTAAACCAATAATTATCCGCGATATCTTATTCGCGTTCCGTCAGTAGGTGTGAGAAAAAGGACATCAATCAGCCAAACACGTCCATGAAATTTATTAGGACCCGAAACTCTTAACCAAACTTTGTGACATTTTTTTAATTTTAATTTTGATTCATACATCATAATATAATAAAGAGTGTTTCGGAAGTTTTAAAACGGCTACTAGTATATGCCCTAAGGCCCGCTTCATCAGGGGTCCACCTTAGCAATGTATTCTTGTGGTAAACGTGATCTAATAATCATATCGCCTATGCTTTTGTGCTTGCTATAAGCTACAACTGGTTTCGATGTAAATATTTCTTTGCGTCTTGTGTCTGTTTTCATTTCATTCCGATATTTTAAGATGCGTCTTTTTAATATTTTGTAATCATAACTAATGGACTGCGGAGTTTAGATTAACTGTTGTTTTTATTTAGCATCTTATTTCTGTCCGTTCCAGTTACGCCCGTGATAATAGGGTCTATTTCTGTATCAGAGTAGCCTCTCTTTGATAAGTGTTTCTTGAAGTCTTGTAGGATTGTGCTGAGGGTTGCATTGTCATTGGTATTTCTCATATGTCTTATGCATTCTCCCTTAATAAAACCTTTGAATACCGCTGGGTTGTGAGAGCTTTCTCTGTGTAGATACTGAAAATTATTTGTTGGCTTAATGTACGACTTAATATCTAGTTTGTTGGATTCTTGGAATTTCCTTCCTTTGTACACTGTTGTGTCTAAAAAATTCACAGGGTCAATTGAGATTTCAAAAGTGAATTTCAAGTGCCGGTGGCATTGATTGCCAATTTGAAAGAAATCAAGAATCTCATTCTCAGACCCATTGAAAATGATGAAACCATCATCTCTAATTCGCCGTGAAACAAGACTTTATTGGCATATTGAAACTGCGCCATGATTGATTGAGTTATCTGGGACATTCTTATATCAGATACCTCCGGGGAAACAGTTGAACCCATTGCGTAACCGATTATTTGTTTGTAATATTTTCCATTAAGCTCAAAATAATTGTTTTCAAGTATGCACTTCAGAAAAAAGAGGAGATCTGAGACCTCGGGATAAGGCAGATCTGATAAATCTCGTTTGTTAATTCGGTAGGCTTCTTCAACAGCGCTTAATAATTCATCAAACTCCATGTTAGTATACATACTTGACATCGTAAGTGATCAGTATGATTTGCGATGGTAAGCATAAGGCTTCGATTTTATTGATGAAATCCATAGTATCCTTTATGTACGTCAATTGTTTTTTGAACAATTGGGATTAGAAAGTAATCACAGTAAGCACCAATTCTATGTGTTGGTGTATCGCATTGTGAAATAATCCACGACGATTTAATTTTCGCGATTGAGAAAACATTTTACACAAAACTTAATGAAAATGGAATGGTTCGCGGCGAGAATTATTTCCAAATAAAACAACATCGCGTAATTCATGAATATTTCTCACAGGCGAATGATAATTGGTTTACAGTATCTCCAATTAAATCCTGAAGCATAAAAATGCAACATCTGCATGAATGTGAATTAGACCGAATTTGCTGATACTAAACTTAATTTTGAGTAGTGTTTGCATGACCACATATTTTTATTTTACTCACTTAAAAAATAATAATTTTATTCTTTATTGCAAAACTTTGACATTTTATTAAATAAATTTTATAAAATCATTCTTCTGGATTAAAAAATGGTTCATCGATCATCTGAAAGAAAAAAAGAAACCTGTTGAGCATAAATTATCCCACGATTCCAACTGTTTTTGATGTCCCTGGCATACCCAACGAACTAAACAGTGATTCCTTATATTAACATTTAATTGTGAAATAAAATAGTTCACATAAGTAGATTTTAAAAGTATTGTCTAACAGATTTAAATTCCAAAAGGCATCTCATGTCGATCTCAAGCTGAGATTTACATGCATGTTAAGCTTCCTTAGCTCCTGACCTTTAAATTGACGAAATCTACATTCCGCTTGCAATATCAAGAAATCAACTCAACTAACTTTCAAACTGTTTTGACAAACGAAGCAAATGTAAAATATTTCAAAAAAAAAAATTTAAAAATAAATGCTCTTTATCTATTGAGACACAAGTCGAAATCCTCTTGATTATTATCATTTTATTTAATTATTCATCTTACTTTCTTTATAGGCGGCTCCAAGGCTAAATGTCTAGGCAAGTTGCAGCATTTACATGCCTCAATGTATGGGTTATTCAGGTTATGTGTTCCACAGCGTTCATACTTTTCTAGTTCCGGGCAGTTAGATTCGCTATGTGAACAGATTCGTACCATGCAACCATCTGTAATGAGTATCAAGTAAAACTTTTAACTATTCACCTGTAAATTAATGTAAGACTTTCTTAAGAGGAGTTCTTAAGTGATTTCATCTTATTTTAGCGAATACCCTTATGTTTTTAAATATACACAAAAGGTATAATATTTCTTGCATAAATAAGTGTTATCTCTTTTTATACTGAGAAAACAGCTCTTGAGTGCGGGGGGGGGGGGGGGGTTGAAAAGCCAATGCGGAATTGATTTTTTTTTTTATTGAAAACTTGTATTAATTCAAACATCCTGATTTAAAAAAAATTAAACTTTTCTTGAAGGACATTAGTTCATACACTCAGTATAAGAAAATTGAAAAACAAAGTGACACATAAAAAAAGTACTCTACAGCAATTTAATTTAAACTTCTTTATAAAAGAAATTTCCTTTTCAAGAGCAAGTTTTAATAAAAAGATATAAGATATCCGTGTGTATACTTGACATGGGTGATCGGTAATCTGCCGGGGTGCAGGGAGTTCCAGATAGGACCTCAGTTTCTCCGCTGATACCGTAAGCAGCTAACACAGTGACCAGTTTCAGTATCTTCATCTATATCATGTATACAGACAACAAAGAACATTTGCAATTACAGTTGCCTTATGAATATGATTAGGCAAGTAACTCTGGCAAACGTTAGACACTTAATCATTTTTTTTTAGATGTGGAAGATTTTGCTTCAGGTACATTTATATCGTGAAATTTTTCAAATGTTGTTAAAGATAAATTGCTTCAACACAATATCCTTGTAAAGGAAATCAAATGTTCAGACTTTGAACGTTATTGAGTCCTAATCTAACGAAAAAAGAAAATGGAAATGTAACCTAAAAATTTTCGTAGATTTTCGTCTCTGAGAGTGAAGTTATATTTTGCAGTTCATGTTTAGGTATATATCAAATGGTCTATTTAGCAAATCTTTTAACTGTAGCAATAACAAAATTAATCACTACATATTGCTTTTTATATATTTAATTTATTAACATTTGTGAACTTTACAACACCTTAAGATATTTGATTTACTACTTACCATGGTTAATCTGTCAGTTTCAGCAACAATTTGAGCAGATCCAGGCTCACTTGTTCTATTTATCTTACAAAGATGAATAGACACAGCTGTTACTGGTGTCAGTTTATTCACAATGTGACAGGAAAGGTATCTTCTTTTGTTGACGAGTATAAAGAAGGATTCTCTAACCGAGCAGTTTTAATACTCCAATGATTATTTTGTGTAAGATGTCATCTGGTGAGAATACTATAAAGAACATCTTATTTGTCTAGCTGCAAGAGACCAACAAGCCTTTTACTGAATTCAGTCAATATATACAGGTATTTAGTTCGAACACGTAAACAAAATTAAGAGCAGTAGGGCAATGTCTTTGTCTATTTCCTTACGCACCAATGCAATTTATTATGTTTTTGATGATACCGTATGTTTCTTTGGCATAAAAAGCAAATAATACTGTAGAAAAAATTTATTTCTTGGCCATGCACTTACATCGAAGTTGAAAATCGTAATCAAAATGAATCTAACTCATATGGCCTCAAATTGCTATAAAATTCTGTTTTCTAAATCTACATCATGGATTGGTACATTCTTTTACTATGCTTATTTGTATATAATGCTCTGTTGCAACCACTATTGAAATAACGACCACTATTGAAATAATTATATCAATAGTGGTTGAGAGTGCATTTCAATAGCAAACATAGTTAGTAACCACTATTGAAGTACGACCACTATTGAAATAATTATATCAATAGTTGTTGAGAGTGCATTTCAATAGCAAACATAGTTAGTAACCACTATTGAAATACGACCACTATTGAAATAATTATATCAATAGTGGTTGAGTGTGCATTTCAATAACAAACATAGGTAATAACCAATATTGAAACACAACCACTATTGAAATAATTATATCAATAGTGGTTAAGAGTACATTTCAATAACAAATATGCATGTAGGTAATAACCACTATTGAAATACGACCACTATTGAAATAATTATTTCAATAGTGAGTGAAAGTGCATTTCAATAACAAACACAGATTGTAACCACTAATAAATAATGTTCAGTTTTGAAATAAAGATTTCAATATTGATTAAATTATTGATTTCAATAGTGTATTGAACAATGAATCCAATAAATATTGAAATATTTCAAAAGTAGCTGATGAGGTGAAACTTTTCTTTCAATACTGGTAGTATTTCAATAGTGTTTGAAACCTATGGTTACTATATTGAAATGCACTCTCACCCACTACTGAAATAATTATTTCAATAGTGGTCGTATTTCAATAGTGGTAACTATTTATGTTTGTTATTGAAATGCAATCTCAACCACTATTGATATAATTATTTCAATAGTGGTCGTATTTCAACATGGGTTACTAACTATGTTTGCTATTGAAATACAATCTCAACCACTATTGATAGAATTATTTCAATAGTGGTCGAATTTCAATAGTGGTTACTAACTATGTTTGTTATTGAAATGCACTTTCAACCACTATTGATATAATTATTTCAATAGTGGTTTTATTTCAATAGTGGTTACTAACTATGTTTGTTAATGAAATGCACTCTCAACCACTATTGATATAATTATATCAATAGTGGTTGTTATTTCAATAGTGGTTGCAACAATGCTCTATTATACATAATGAAGTAAATTTAGTAAAGTCCATAATTTATCCTCACAAGTCTTCAAAATCAAATATTACAATATTTACGATATTCAAGTATCACACAGTCAAATTATATGCACTTTTATTACAAAGAACGTTGTTTATTTTTTCGAATTTGAACTTTGTAGGAGTGTAAGCATATGCATGCATAGTTATCTTAATTCTAGATCTGATATTTCATCTCCTTTCTAAGTAACAAAATAAATCCTAAATATTCCGTTTGATTTTTTAAAGACTTATTTTTTATTTCTTGAAAATATAACAAGAAATCAAAACTTTAGGTAGGGGTCTAATGAGAACATCCCATCTGAAAGATAACCCCATCAATTTTACTGCACCAACTGATAACATTATTTTATTTCCAGTGGACATGTATCTTTATATTTGAATTAAGGATAGATTTCATTTTGATTTCAACCATAATCCACCATGTCCGCTAGTTCCTAACTTTTTTAGATAGACTTTGATAAACGCAAACATAGTTCACAACCGCGACATAGGCTTCATCTACAATCAGAATAGCAGTATTTGTTCTTAAAAAAAACAAGAGGCTTACAGTTGTCTCGCTTTTCTCGAGTCTTTTTTCTTGATGTTTGTCGTTGTTGTCCTTTAATGATTTACAGCAGTTTCAATTTCTTTTCTGGGTCACTTCTCCTTCGTATTATAATAATGTTGAATAAATATGACAAATGCATCACTTTGGCATTTCTTTAACTCTTCTTTGTCCGATGTCCGAGTAAAAATGAGTGACATTCACATGTATGATATATTAAACCGAAGGTCGGGTGTTTGAACAAGGCCAATTAATTCAAACCATAAGCTCTTTATCTATTTATTTTCTATTATTAATCTGATTATTTCCCTTCATTTTTGAAAATCTAATTTCAGCCAGGGTTGCAGTTATTATTTTTTTAAGCAGTGTATTATTTTTTGATCTCAGTCTCACTTTTTCCAAAGGAATTAATAAGGGAAAAGTGAGACTTAGATCTGTACTTCGCTTACAGCTAACAACTTGGTGAACGTTCCAAATCAAACTGTATTTTTCTAAACATTGGTACTCCCTTTGATATTTTTCCAATAGGAAATCATTCCACAGAGTCCGCCAAATATGATTCATACACTATTACGTTAATGGTAATGTAACAACTAAGTTTAATGTTATAAACACATTTAACTTGTTCACTTAAACAATCTTCAACTTCCCCTACTTATACAGCTATATATCCTTATCTTTATCATTTAATCAAACGCTGACTGAAGTCCTTAAACAAGCTGTTTTGTACACACTAAATTGTTGATGACTTTTCCCGCTATTCCCTGATTATGTCAAAGTTCACACGGTGGGTGTAACCGGTCGGCAGGGGATGTTTACTCCTCCATTGCACCTGATTCCACTCTGATGTTTTTTAGGTCCGTGCTTGCTCTGCTGCTACTTGTATTGTTTGAATGGGCTTTTGAGCTTTAAAAATGTTCGTTTCTCAATATATTTCTTACTGTACTGTGGGCATACATATTACTAATTTGTTTTGAAAAGATTTGGCAGTTGTAGCTGAGGCTAAAAACTGTGGCCACCATTAAGAAAATCTTCACCTCTACACTATGAAATGATAACATTAATTCTTAGGCGAGTAGAAATCGAACTTATGAATAATCTAACAACGCAAGTGTATGGTAAACCAAAATCCTTTTTTGATGACACCATGCGCCAGCTATCAACTTTGGAAGAATACATAAATTTAAATCCCTTCCCCTTATACAGTATTATAATATTTTTTATGAAATTTGATTTAGTCCCGTATGGGATAAATTATTTTTTTCCTTTACATCAATATTTAAGTTTTGTTTTTTTATGACAAAGACAAGCAAGGGTCTATCAAATTGAAAGCATTAACTTCATGATTTATAGTCATATTGCAAAATTAGCTGTAATTTTGATAATTTTCATTCACTTAATCAAATGATAATTGCAGACAGGTTTGCTGCGTGCCTGATAAAATGAACAGTCCGAGTTCAATAATCGCTTTTTTGTAAATGGCGTGGTTTCAAAACACTTCCAGAAAGCATCAATTTTGCCGAGACATATTATTCAAGATAAAAATTTGATATCATTTTAACAGAAATTTTCTTACTTCTTACATAAATTTAAGCATTACAAGACAAAGTAATGTTTAAACGGGAGGATAACTTGCATAACAATATCCAGCAAAAAATTGCGTGTACTACCTGTTCTCAATAACCATTTCAGATTTTTTTTTTGATAATGGTCACTTATTTTTCGAAACTAAAATTCGGGTCATTTTTTACTTTGGTTATTATTTTGCAAAAATGCAATCTATATGAACAAAAGAAAGTAATATTGTCCAATTCTATGTATAGAAAATATTACATTGTACATACTAAAATCCATATCATATGTCATATCAGCCCGAGGGCTGATGTGATTTATAATATAGATTTTAACATGTATTATTCCACTGCGAGTTCACATCTGGTCATTGAAGAATGTTTCGTGCTTGTTTATGACATTTTTCTTTAAAATCTAATAGAACCAATTTAGGTAATTGAAAAAAAAAATTAAAACCACAAATGTCATTCAAGAATTATTTTATATGAATATTTCATTAAAATCAAGTAAAGTAACTTTTGAACTTTATACAAACGTTACTTCCGGTGTGATATGGATTTTCGGCCCGCCGGTCCGATACGTGATATGGATTTTCGGACCGGTCCTTGATATGGGGTATTATGAAGTCATTCGTATCACACCGCGCAGAATCGGTGTATAAACTACTAAGTATGTGATAATAATGTTCATTCAATATACAACATTTTTAGAGAATATTGTATTAATATACAGTAGTTTAGTTTATAAGTAATTAGTGGTATTCGATATATGAAACAAAATTATAGAGATAATAAGCAGTATTCAAGCTCAAAAGTCCATTATATAAATTTTGAAGCAGAGAAAACACGGACCTCTAAAACATCCGAGGTTCAATCAGGTACCATGCAGGAGTAAAAATCCCCCGTCGACCGGTCAAACTCTTTGTGTTTTACTTGTCATGATCGTGAAATAACTTAAAACCAGTTGACAATTCAGTGTGTAAATAAAAGCCCAACAATTAGTTTGAAAATTGTCAATCAGCATTTGACTTAATGCTAGGTTGTATATATTAATATTTAATTTGAAATGCATCAAAATGCAAAATGATTTTTTTTCATGCAACAATTTTCATTTTATTTATATTTATTAGATTCAATGTCTTTTGATATTCCTGTTTATAAAAGTTGACATTTGTTTTTAAATAGAAAAATTAATACAGTTTTAGAAATTGTTTTCATCCCCTTAGATACCAATGCTTATTAGCATGAAATGAAATGAGAAGTGATTTCTTGTGTCTTTCAATGATAACAAAAGCCTTTTACACTATGTGTTATAGAATATATGACGGAAATGTATAAAAAATAAAATGTGTATAAAAATCATACATTCTCTGAACTTTATTTAATAATTTTTTAACCTAAAATATATTTGTTGATCAATTTGCAATTAGAAAATGCAAACAGATGTTTTTCTGTCAAAAATATTTGTGGATAACTTTTTATATAATATGATTAACTTTATATATAACTTTAAAGAAATACTGTGGATAAATTTACATAACTTTGTGGATTCAGAGATACTTTTAAAGTGAGTATTTTTGATTACTTAAAAATTTTATAAACTTAAGAAAAACCTGACAAGCTAGGTTGTATATATTATTTGGTCATTGTTACAAGCAAAGAACTTAGGGAACACTGGTAGTGACTTTAAAGGAGACTGCTGATATTCCTGTTTCATCAACGCGCATGTGTTTTTCAATAACTTAGCTCGTTTTAGAAATTGTTCATCCCAGAGCAAGCTTTTGCGTTTCGAATCAACTGAATTATGCAGGCGATAAAGGCATTTTGCTGCATAAATAAGATGTTGACGATTGTTAATCATAAAATGTGGTTGTTACATTAACTTTATTTAATAATTTTTTAAATCATATTTTTCTTGTAAAATATCCAAATAGGAAACAGATGTGTCATACTTTGTGGTAACTTTTTATTTCAAGCTCACCGGGATATATCGTATCGACATAAGAATGGAACCGTTGACAAGATGTCGTCGATATATCTAAATGCCGAGATTAAGGCAACACCAAGTGTTTCGTTCTTTCAAGGTAAAAGATTTTGAACAATTCAACTAACAAATTATGTTTCAAACGAATACAAAAATGATCTGTTAATAACAGCGAGGACGCAATTGGTACTCAAGGGCAAATATTGATTAAAGCTATTAATGTATTGATTAATTTGTTATGTTTAAATAAAATACTTATTAAAAGCAGAAAAAGGGAAATGTCAATGGCCGTACATGGTTCACACAGGAGGATTTGCTAAATTCTTCCTTATCTCGAGTTTTGTACATTATATGTCTGGTTCATATGTAATCCATATTGTCTCATATGCATGTTTTACTTCTACAGCAGTTTTACATGAAATGCAGTTAAAACAGAAGCAAGGATTGATCAATTTAAAGCTGTCGTAATCTAGTAATAAATTTTTAAGCAACATATTTTATTATTATCTTGATAATTTTCATTACCTCATAAATATAACTACTCTCAGATAGATTTGCTGTGCATTTGTTGATTTTAGTGCAATAATCATCCAGTGCACTTGATATGATATCTCAACTAGGCTCCAAATGCATTTGACTTAATGATAAATTGTATCGACCATGGACCGTCGACTTTTTACGAGAATGTTGATAATACACTTTTTTTTTTATATAAGAAACGTAATTTTAAAAAGAAGGCAGTGATAAAAGCATTTACCATGATAATTCTTGTGTATGATTCGTCTATAAGTATCTGAAGACAACGAGGCAAGAGATTCTAAGTACTACCCTTCGTTAAAGAAAATTATTCGTTAGCAGCACTATATTTACTATCTCCTCCCCTGAAACAAAAATACGTTTAATGTAGAAAGAAACATGGAGATAACGAACAGTATTCAAGATCAAAAGTCCATAAAACAATACAAAATAGGTGCAGAGCAAACAAGGACCTCCAAAACACCAGAGGTGGGATCAGGTGCCATGGAGAAGTGAGCATCCCTTGCCGACCGGTCACATCCGCCGTGTGCTCCTTGTTCTGATCAGGAAATAACGGAAAAATCCGTCGTCAATTCAGTATATAAATAATGGACTAACAATTAGTATGAAAAATGCCAGTCAGCATTTGACTCAAAGAAAAATTGTATTTGCTGACAAGGTCATTGTATCGACTATAGAACGTAAGAAATGATGGCTTTAAACGAGACTGCTGATATTCTTGTTTCATCAACTTGTTTGTCAATAATTTACCTCGTTTTAGAAATTATTAATACGTAGAGCATGGTCTTGCTTATCGAATCAACTGAGATATATAAACTCAGTATGCAGGCTATGAGGGTATATTTCTGCATAAGTACGGGAAGTTGACGATAGAAAAGTTAAAGTCATCATGATTATCATAGAACTTGATTGTTAGATTACCATTAACGTCTTTTTCAAGTAAAATATCCAAATATGAAACATGTGTCAGACTATATGGTATCTTTTATCTCAAGCTCTCCATGATATATCGTATCGACATGAGAATGGAAATTACCATTGTTAATTGACAATACACCGACGATATATCTAAATTTCGAGTTGAAGGCCATATAAGTGTTTTATTCTTTTCTTTTCACGCATAAGATTTTGCACAAATTCTGCTACATATGAATACAAAAATAGGTTTACTTATAACGGAGCACAATCATTACCCATGGGAATTCCACTAGATTGTTGGAAGACCTGATCTCCAAAAACAACATAGATATTGTCAATCAGAAACTCAATTATCTTTTTGATGCCAACTTCAGAATACTTGTGTGTACAATCGGACTGTTTTTTAACAAAATAATTTGGCTAATGACCAATGACAAGGTAAGTTAATTTATGAGTTCTATTTTCATTAAAAAAGGAGCTGTCGATGATAATCAAAAAGCCTGCACTTTAAATTATCATGGGGAATGGTTGTATTTAAAGTTGAAAAGTCGTAAGTTTTCAAGCTTTTGATTTTGGTAAGATCTTGTGATTTCAAATTGTCCAAAAGTTCCTTGGAATATTTAAGTATCCACATCTGATTTACACCACTTCTTGAAAATATTGTTGCACAGCACTCTCGAAGTTTCTCCTTCATTACTGTTAATATGTTAATGAGGAGTAACGAAAGAGGTTGAGCATTTACTGGAACCTGCAATGTATTTTTGTTTGTATGGATGTTATTTGTCTCATTCTCTCTCTTTTAAATGAAAGGTTCAATTTTTACAATTTTAATGCATTTCAATTTTATTTTTCTTTTAATTTTCTCAAAAGTAATAAATGTAGTTAAAATATGTTTTTTTTTCAATAAATCAAATCCCACGAGGAAAACATGATAAGGCGATTATTTTATAATCATTGGAAAAAAAAAAGTTGTAGCAGTACTGTATGCAAAGAATACAGAATTATTTTTGGATAATGAAATAAGTAGATGCGGTTTGCTGGATTAATTTGTTATCTTTTTTTGTTAAATTTCTACGTATCAATAATTGCTACTTAAATTGACCCGAATTTTGCTGCAACACAATGTAGCATGTTTAGCTTCATTACTTTAATTAATTGTTCCCTGTTTACATTATGCCATGATCTTTTGTATAACTAGTACATGTATCATATTTTGCTTTTGCTTTATAACTATGTACACTGTTTTCTATTTTGCTCTATTACTTTATCTCTGTTTGCTTAGCGCGTTTTGCTGTATTGCTATATATTGTGTTGCGCTGTGTTCCAATATACTGTGTTATATAACAGTATTATTATAATAATTATAATTATCGGTTTTTGCAGTTTATGCTGTATGTTTAATGCCTGACAAAGTTTAAACTTGTCTCTCCATACAAAATACACAGACTGTAATAATTTTGTTGCTTTTGAAATTATCCATCTCCAATTTCCACCCGGATCATCCGTCAATTCCATTATTTAGAATCTGGGCCCCGGTCTTTTTATACATTTATGACCCAGTTCTAGGAAGACCTGGAATACTGATTAAATTATTAAACACTGAGCATATTTTGGACAGTGTAAGTAAACAATAAGATGATTGTGTGCGGAACTCATAAATAATTACTTTCATTGCTCTGCTTTTAGAAAGGCCAGCATCCTGTGTGCTGATTGATAAGATCATATCATAATCAGGAAGCACATTGAATTTTCTAGTCTAACTAATAAAAAAAACGATGAAAAGTATTTTGTACATGTTAAAAGAAATGAAATGCATTGATGAAATACATTGAAACAGATTATTTAACAACAGCAGCAGTGCTGAGAAGCACCGTTGTTTTCATGATAAAATAGACTTGAATATCACCTAATTATGAAGACTTATGACACATGTCTCGTTTTTTTTCCCCTTAAAAAATCATGGAAGTCGTGGGAAAACCACATTTTTTTGCTGAAGTATGACTGAACTTCTAATGAGTGGTCAATGACGGCTCTGCAATCTATCAACAAAACCACAGACCATGTCCTCATTTTTTTTCCTTTCACTTGTTTTTTCTAAAATATAAAATTTTAAAGCTAATTATTCCTTCTGGAAAATAAAAAAATGTTTGTTTGCCTTCTCCCTACTAAGGACGGAGATTTTTTTTGCCAGTCGGTCAGAAGAGAATAATCAAACAATGTTATAAACATCAAACCCAGGTGCAATTTAGCGACTTTGAACGGAGGTCTTTTGCAAACCACTATTAAAATAAAGTTTTTTTTTAAAATAATAATTTCAATAGTGGTAGAAAATGTTTTTAAAACCTAAATCAGTTTGCAACCACTATTGATAATACGTTCACTATTATTAAATAAACTCAATCGTGGTTGAAAATATTTTTTAAAACCTAAATCAGGTTGCAACTACTATATATTGATATTACGTTCACTTTTATTTAATAATTATATCAATAGTGGTTGAATATGTATTTCATAACCTTAATCCGGTTGCAATCACTATTAAAATATTGTTCACTATTGAAATTATTATTTCATTAAAGCTTTAAAAAAAATAAGAATGCATTATAAAACAAAACCACTATTAAAATAAGACGCACTATATGAAAGAGGTTAATATAACGAACAATGATTGATCTAAGAAAAAATTATAAACAATAAAAAAATGTGAAAGGGGCATTGACACCAACCCTTAAAATTCCAGAGGAGGGATCAGGTGCCTAATATACCACACCTGCAGGGAGCCCTACATGTATATATATTGATCAGGTAGAGGGAATATTCTGCAGTCAATTTCAGCATGAAAACGAGGACTACAATGTAACAACTTGTATGAAATATGCCAATCAAAATGAAAGAAATATCTGGAAAATTGTTATTGAAAAGGATAAATATAATCAAAGGTATCAAATGTCTTCATTGTTTACAAATATATATAAACTAATCAAATTAAAGAGTACGCTTTATTGCATGCCGATTTTGATGTGTAAAACAATGGAGATAACGAACATTATTCTAACTCAAATTTTTTCAAGCAATACAAATCAGAAGCAGAGAAAACACGGACTTCTTAAAATTCATAGATGGGATCAGGTACGGTGGAGGAGTAAGCATCCCTGCCGACCAGTCACACCGCCGTGTGCTCCTTTTCTTGATCGGAAAATAACACAAAATACGTCAACAATGCAGTGTTTAAATAATGCAAACTTAGTATTAAAACGCCAGTCAGCATTTCGATTTAATGATAGATTGTGTTTACTTGTATCGTTGTATCGACATTACAACATGTACATATGTAAAAAATCAATGACATATATTAAAAGTAACTTTATTATTGGACATCTGATTTTAATAAAAGTTAATCATTAATATACAAAACTCATATATTTTTTTAAAAGTACAAGGTCGTTTTTCAGTTTTTGTGGTTGGCAGTTTTTGTTTTTTAATAAAAGTTGGTTTGTTTCACCCTCTTTTGATATAAACTCATCATTGAATTTTTAAAAATGATTTTCATAAATTTTAAGTTTGGGTGTGAACACATCAAAACTATACATTTACACACTAATAATAAAATATAATGCAAAAAATTAAGAATATAATTTTACTTTCATATATATAACCAGTAAACCTAGTGACTAAGTATGTATGGATGGATAAATAAATTCCGTTATCACATTTATTATTTTTTTCACAAAAAGGTGAATGATGACATATAATAAAATGATAGAGCTTTGATAACGACGCATATTGTGAGATGAACTCAAATATGCGGTAATATATAAACCCGTAAGTTTTGTAGTTCATTTTTCAGCAATATTCTTTGTTGCTATGGATTCAAAGGCAAAGCTTGTGTGTTTTAAGTTTTACAAGAAAACAATTGACACAATTTTACTTGTAAAAGACATTTATATGAACTTAATTAGAAATAAAATGACAGCATTTAAACAAATTGAATGATAGTATATATACTTAGTAACTTTTTCTTGTTATACATATCGACCGAAACAAAATATTTTGTGAGCAATCTTTTTACATTGCTTTCTGAACTTGCTACTTAGGAAACTATATATGACTGGATTAAGCGCACTGCTGAGCATGTAAGAACGTAAAAACACATTGTACACAGCCTTTCCGGTGGTTGAGAGGCTCTCATAGTGGCAGCTATGTGTATACCGTATAAAGACAATGGTACAGTATGGTATAAATGAAGCAATGAACAAGACCGTCACTAGAAACAACATAAATGTCGATTTGAGCATTTGCCTCCGACCTCTTCTGTCCGCCTTGGCAAATGATGGTTTAGAGGAATGTACCTTTTTGGTCGAAATAATGGTGACAGTCGAACCCTTTCTGTCTAATGAATCATATTTTGATTTGATAGAATGTGAGCCGTTTACTGCAGACTGTTTCCTATCATACCGATTGTCTTTTTCACCGTTAACAAGAATAGGATCATTGACTTCATGGGAGTATTCGGCAGAAAAGTCGACACTGTCATTTGTCGACATGGCAAATTTGGGGAAAAACTGGTTAGTTTCCCGTATAGCCTTGATTGACCTACTTCCGATATACACATACACACATATCATTATGAGATCAATAATACATGTTCCAACGGTCAGTATTATATTAAAAAGTAATGGATACATGGTTAACGTTAAGTCATCTTCAACGAGACAGGTTTGTCCTTTTAAACACAAACCCTTCGCAGAAGGAAGTGGAATGGTGATTGTTTGAGACCCGTAAATGAGAAGAGATGGCCATGAGAACAGGAATGCCATCACAAACGCTATACTGATCACGATTTTGGTAACTCTATTACTGTATGGCGGTTTTAAAGGTTTATAAATCCTCTTGAATCTGTCGATTGCAATGAATAAAAGCACAAACGAGGACGCATTGTTCATGGAAAAGGTGATAAAACGAGACATTTTACATAATGTCGGACTAGGATTCACAATAAGATTGAAAATAAAGTATAACTCCGTTGGAATGGTGAATAAACAATTCACAAGATCGAAAATGGCCAATGCTATAATCACGAGACGAGAGGGGGATCGGCGCCATGAGTGGTATACGTACACTACTAACACATTTCCTGGTATACCCAAAACTAACAGTAGAATGACGTAGGCAATAGTTGGAGTATAGATGGCCTCCACAGATTTCGTGTTTATCTTTTGAAGTAAATCCACACTGTCAATACATCTGCTGCATGTGACACAGACATTTTCTCCTGAATTAATAAGGTCTTCTTCAAAACAAGGTTCAAGCGTTTGGTTCATCCTTATCAAATCTGAAAAGAATCATAACAAATGAAAAATTTCATCAAAACAGTTTCCACATGTGATTAAACCGGAAACCAAAAATTAAAGGACGGAAGACGCTTAAAAGTGTCGCAAAATACTTCATCCTCTTAAAATGAGTGAAAAGGGGGTCACAATAAATCCCGCAATATCAGCTGACAACGTGTTTACAGATGACAGCTTAATTTCCTTTGCTCCTTTTTAACCCCAATGAGGGTTAAATCACACCTTACATGGTACCTTCTTTAGTCATTTCTAATGAAGGTTAAAATCTAAATCGTCGTTTTAAAAAAAAAAACTTGGTTGTTAAAATGTTAAGAAAAAAACACCTTGCTGGAATTTTCCTTGGTAACCGAACCATGAAACCTCCCACTCTCGGCTGTTTCTCTCATAATAAGATAAAGATCAGAGAACTAATACGACAAAGAGCACTGAAAACGCATGAACTATAAGTTGACTGTACGGATATATTTCCAAACACATGATCAATCATAATACCTGAATCATTTCTAAGTTTTGTAATTAGCATGGTTGTTGAGTGTATTTTTCTCCCAAAATTAGTGCAATTTATTGAGAAAATTAATTTCAGCTCAACGAGTTCAAAAAGCATTAAATAGTCTCAAATATTTTCAATTTAATCGAGGAATTCATCCAATTGCTTTTTTTTCCCAACTGTATAATGAAAATATTCATACTTGTGTTAAAATTAAAGAAATAAAAATATAATTCCTCTTTAGTCTTTTCATGAGAATTTAGGACGACAGTGATAGTTAATTTTTGATTTAATACGAAATCGGATATCCGGTGCCTTTGTCATGTACTTTTAAAAATACAAATAATGCTTTGTCAACAAGAATTTCCTCTGTAAACTTTAAACAAATACGAATCGTGCACTTCTATTTATAATACAATTCTCAAAGTCAACGCAACGTGTGTTTTTTTTAAAGATAATATACTGTTATTTATGGACCTGTTTAAAGCGAGAATGTAAGAACTTACTCTATAATATCTGTTTTTAATTCAATAAAAAATAATTTCGAATAGTAAACATGTAAGTTTATAATTCTTAAAAAAAATCAAAAATGCATCTTACGACAAACAGATGAAAAGATTACTAGTAATTGTCGATTAAAATTCTTACTACTTTACTTCATATAAGTGAACAGAGACACATGTAGCAGTCGAATAGTACATATACATACGTACTTAAAACAAATTACCTTTTTATACTTCTACAAAATTATCACAACTTCTGTAGCACAAGATTTATAACATTCTACTCCGAGTGAGCTTTTGATTCTTTTTCACATAATTTTTTTTGAACATCAAAATAAACTGGAGTTTGGTCCAAAGTTCCGATTTTTAATAATAACCAGTGGCTGTAGATTTCATGTCTGTGTGCTATTTCCTTGCGATATCCAACGGAACATGAACATTGAACGGAATTATACCAAGATTATACAAAAATAGAAGAGGGAACTGCAAATCAAATAAAAACAATAAATCTCGGAAAAGAAACTTTAAACTGTAGCCTCAAATAAATCTCTTTTAACAATACTTTTCTAAATTGATTTTCAAGGTTACACAGAAATAGAAGCAATGGAAATAGTGAATTCGATAAATGAAAACAGTGAACGATATCATAAAATCTTTATTCAATACAAATTTGTGAATATGGCGTAAACAAGGATTTCTGGAAATTAAATTAACTTGGAATCGGGTGCCTGACACCCGTCGTGAGCCCCTTTACAATGATCAGGTAGACAGAATATTCCGTTATCAAATTCAATAAAACAAAGATCTATCAATTGATATGAAACAAGACAGCAAAATTACCACGATTAGTTATATTATATGTCAATGTCATCGATCACTGAATTAACGCAATGCTAACGTCAGACGAGGTTGTTAAATTCCTGTAACACCAACTTGTTTGTCAGAAGTGTGCCACGGTTTACAAACAAATTGTACCAGGAACATGCTCTTGAGTATCGAAAAATTTGGGAGATGTCAACACCATCTGTAGGTGAATATAATTACAATTTAAAAGAAGAAAAAAATTGATTGATCGATTATTTTTTTAGCCAAAAAAACTTGACAATGGAAAATTAGAAATTATCTCGTTTGTAATACAGTTTAGTTTGTATGTTGGTCCTTATCGTCTGAAATAAGTAAAACATACAAATATGAAACAGATTTGACAGATTTTGTGGTGTCTTTTAAAGTTCACAGGGATATATCGAATGGGTATAAGAATGAAAGTAACTTTGGTGAATTTATAATAGATCGTCGATATATCTAAATGTCGAGTTAAAGGTATCAGGAAGTGTTTTTTTTCCTACTATGCAGAAGTTTTTGAATAATTTCTGCTTCATTTAAGAAATAACAAACGAAAAAAAAATTTTTGAAAGCGATAAGAACTAAAAACAACCTTTATATGATTCTTATACCAGTTCTTTTCTCGATAAAAATAAATCCAAAAATGGTTTAAAACCATTAAGTATATCAGTCTTCAGGGAATGTAGTCGGAAAGGAATAGCGCATATATCTTAAATAAATAATGTCTTAAAAATTATTTTAGACACAAAAGCTGATCGAAATTATTTTGGTGTGACTTTAAGTTTTTTATGAATAAGGTTTTAAATGTTTTCAATTTAAAAAATTACTGTATTTAAAATTATTGTAAATAACACACACATGAAAGGGTGAAACGGAAAATTATTTTGGTGTGACTACAAAATTTAAGAGATATTTTTATGAATAAGATTTTAAATGTTTTCAATTTCAATAAACGATTACATGTACTATATCAATGACTCCATTATAATTATATTTTAAAATAGCTTTTAAAAAATTAACCCTGTTGATAGGTAAAAATACAACAAATTTGCATTTAAAATTAATTTGTCTCTTTTTCCCCTCGCAATAATCGTTTGCGTTATTTTAACTTTACGACGTCACAAACGTCACAAACGGCTCTTACCTCTTTAAAGCACAACAGTTTGAGGGCGCTAAATTCACATAAATGACTCACTGTTAAAAACATTCAACAAACTTTTGATTGGTTAACATAACTATTTCTTTAACAAATAGTGACACAGCGTTTACATCCTAATAAAATCTAAATCATTAACATTGTAAAAATAGTAACATTTGAAGAGGCAAGCATTTCAGTATATATGATTACAAACATATCATTTCAAGAGGTTACAAGCATATCGAGATGTGAGTTTGCCATCATATTAATACTGATATTAATTTATATATATCGAGGAAGTTTAAATATCAATTCATGGGACATGCGATTAACAGCATATCAATACATGATTACATGTATTTCAAATTCATGAGGTTGCAGGCAACTAAGCATAATTATAAGATAAAAACAAGTTATGAACTTTAAAAGTATCACCACGTAAGTGATAAATCTAGAGAAAACAAGAATCAAGCTCAAAAGTTCATTGAAATAATAAAAATTGGCAGCAGAGAAACATGGACCTCTAAAAACATAGAAGTGCATTGGATCAGATGCCATGGAGGAGTAAATTCTCCTGTCGACCATTTACATCTGCTCTATGTATCATGTCATGGTCGGACCAACAGAAAAATCCGTAGACAACTCATTGTGTTAATGATTGCCTAGGTATGAAAAACGACAGTCGTCATTCGACCTTTTGCTAACCAGGTCACTATATCGACCATAAAACTTGAACATGATGACTTTAAACGACACTTAGGAAATTCTTGTTTCATCAATTTTTTGTTTATCAATAGATAGCGTTGTTTCTTACGTGCAGCATACTCTTTCGTTTCGAATTAACCTCATATGCAGGTGATTAGGGTATATTGCTAGATAAGTAGGGTAAGATGACGAAAGAAAAGCTGAACTTTACACGTTTATCACAAAGTATTGTTGCAAAAGATTAATTTAAAAGTATTTTTCTAGCCACATTTGATGTGTCAAGCTGGTACATATATCTTTATTTGGTTGCATCAACAAAAGAGGTTACAAGCATATCAAAACGTGAGATTACTAGCATAATTAATAGTATGTGTTTACACACATATCAATACAAGAAATTACAACTGTGAATTAGGTAACTCAATTTGTAGTTGTCGTATGCATTGGATGAAGATTTTTCGAAATATTTGTTCACTACCACATTTTAACGAAACCTTAACACTTACTGTACATGTAGCTTGTCCCATGCTTTAACATCATGATTTGAACATGCACTGTTGAATCATGATAGCATATAAATTACGTACTTTGCTCATAATAATTTCTTATGTCAATCGCACATATTTTCAATAGTTTAAAAACAATTTAATGGTTAAGATTCAATAATTCAATGAATTAAATCTGGATTCTGTTAAAAACACACACACACACACACACAAACAAAAACATTGACCAGAAAATTATCTCACAGGAAACCTCCATGTAAAGAAAATCTGTGTCTTAATGATGAATGGTTTATATCCAGAAAAATGAATGATTATCTTCATAATATTCCTTTACATGGAGTGGATAAGAAAATGTATGAGTATACTATATTCGATTCTGAAATGTCTTGTACGTATAACAAAATGGTATTCACACATTATTGACAACATTTAAATAAAAATAATTTTAAAAAATCGAGAGAAAAACGAAAAACTCGATGTTGAAGACAAACAAACACAGAAACAATTTCAAAGTATTTTTAAAGCGTGGATATTTATACCAATGATCAATTATTACCATTCGTGCATAAAGTTTTGTTTTGTAAAGTAGGCAATATAGTCATTTTATATTGCAAAATGAAACAGAAAAGTTACTAACCTAGTGTTGTCCTTAACTTTGAAAATCGTCACATTAACAAGCAATCCTTAGTTCGGCCTTCATCAATCATCTGTGTTAACGGGACGATTTTTGTCAAGCTGACAATGTGATAAAACTCGGGAATCGGGTTATAATTTATCATTTTAGTCCAAACAAAGGTCAGGAGAATGATTAAGGAAAATGTACACTAGTCCGAGCAGACAGAGGTCAAACTATCGATATCAAACTTTCAGAACCGTGTGAATCTTGGCATAGTACGTTATATGCATTGTGATAATCGGTACATTAACTCCGATAATATATTGATGAGTTAACGTCCATCAATAATGGTTTATAATAACAGCGCAAAATTAATTTTTTTTATTATTTCACTAGGATACTTACCCATTGAACTCTTCAGACAAATATCATTTAGTCTATTTTCATTATTAGAAAAAAAAATTTCAAAATTGAAAGCCGAAAATTTTGTCAAAGGCTAACTCATTAAGTACATTAGATTAAAATATAAAACAATAAAACAGTGTAACACTTCTTGATTTTGCAATTGTCGTTCATTTGTACCTTCAGCAAAAGCTGACGAAATGTAGGATAAAAAAATCAGACTGACGCTCTCAACCCTAAAAAGTCCATCCCAATTAATGATCAGTACAAACGAATGTTTTTCCATTTGTGTTGACGCAACAGACGGACAAAGTGACACTCTTCAAGTGTCATTGTACTCTTACGAACGTTTCGTAAATATTTGAAACGTCAACTGATATCATTGTATTGAGCTCTCAGTAGAGTTCGAAAAGTCAGGTATTCTCCGCGTGCGATCAATCCCACTGCTAATGTTCAGGATCAACGCTTTTATCTATTTTTCATGTCGTAAATGATGTTTTTCTATCTTGCTGCTCAGGTTTTAAAAAACCTGTAATTACAGGTGTCTAACGGTGGCTCACATAAACAAGTTTTTAATTAATATTAAAACAATTTTTTTCAGCCAAAGAAAATCCTCATTGAATGAAAAAGGTAATGAACGGTGGTCTGAAGGCTGCAGCTGAAATTTCCAATGTTAGTTGATGTCTAATGACTTAAACACGAGAAATATTGCTATATTTATATTATATTTGAAAATTTTATAAACATTTTTGCCATACATGCTAGAGATGAAAGAGATGATAAGTTTTAGTGAACTCAGACAAGGACAAAGAAAAAGCGTTGCTTGCAAGAGCTTGGACAGTTTCGAAAAGACCAGAGGACATCTGAAAGTCATCTTTAAACTTTTAATAAATTTGAAAGTTTGAATATATTGTTAAGTTAATTCTCTACCCTAATATACTGATATTTGAATTCATTCATTAGAAAGATGACCCCAAAAAATCAACAATCAAACAAACAAAAAACAAAAACAGGCAAATTCTTTGTTTATCTAAATATAGGATAGAAGTGCATTAAAAACTTTTTCGATCCAAGTAGAAGTCTTCCTTCTTTCATAGAGATTATTTCTTTTGATCTGATTAACAAGAAACAGTGTATAGCTGTGAGAATCTGTTTCGAAGCTATCAAAAAGTAACATGAATACTTGACAACTCAATCGCCATAAGAATATTGAAGACTAAGAGTCAAGTAGATTTAATGATCACGGATCCTTCATCTCTGTCCTTAGTGATAGTGAGAGGTCCAAAGACATCTTCATAAATGAAAGAATTGTAATACTAGTATTTTATTAAATAATGCAGGGTTTTGTTTTTTCACCCCTCCCTTCAAATTAGGCAAATGAACAGATGTCAAAAGAGATATTTCATCAAGTCTATGGAAAAAAAGGACCATTGTGAGGGAGTTTTACCCACTGTATCTACTTTGAGGAATTATCTTTAAATATTAATCATTTAAGCTGCAACTTTGATGTCGGAAGTTTTTGTTGCAAAATTATAAATAACTATTTTAGTGACAGAAAAAATAACGCTAACAAACATCTGTTGTTCATATTTGCGATAAGAGAACTATTTATAAGCTTCAGTTGAATCAAATTACATTATTGTTGTCCTGTACAATAATATTTTTTTTTACATAAAGCTGTATATTAGATTGGGAATAGTTCTAAGTCGTTCTTCTGCTTTATTTTAGTCTAATTGATCATAAAGGTTTAAATTTCATTCAAATTTATCATAATTACACAATTTAACAGCAAAATAAAATTTTCAAAAAATGCAGCTCATATTGCTTTAAGAAGGAAATAAACGATAGAAAACCAAATACAGTTGCATACCAGAGTTGTGATTATTCCTTCCGATGCAATCAGTGAGCCAGCTCACTAGACTTGGACCAGAGGTTCCTCTTCACGACCAGAGGAATAAACACTAATGTGCACATCCACACCTATTGTCATTTAATGGTCAATAATGCGATGGATACACAGAGTTTATTCAATTTAAAATTGCATGTGTCGTTGAACTGTCCATGTGTACTCTGTTTAACCTCATAAGGCCATGATTATATTCACAGTTGCCATTGTCCTGCTTGAGATGAAAGCACACCAAAGCAAAATGGGGGGAAAATCCGTTAAATACTTTCTATGAAAAATCATTGATAGTCATTTCCACTTAAGCTTTGAGGGCAATATTAATGTCGGGTCATCTGACAAAAATATCCAGTTATAGAAAGCATATTACGTCATCAATGAGTCTATAACGACACAGTGGGGACTTTGAGAAAGCAATCCAGGGAGAGCTATGTTCATTTGATTTATTTTCTTAGGGAAAAACTTTATGGAGGAAAAGGAATAAGTTCTCATCAGTGTGTTGATAATCAAGGTCTCCTTAACCATGATGCATTTAGCAAGGACGTTCTATATCAACAATAATTGTGTTAGAGAAACCAAGATTACCATTAAAACCTAAGTTATGTACACACAAGTTCATCACTTTCCTTCTCACAAATGAGAATGAATATGAAATGGGCAAAATACGCACATAAAGTAATGCAGTAGGAGAATTGCCAGGTGATGATGGAGTTGCAACAACTCTCTAAAATTAAAAGATGTAAGAGAGAAAAAATAATGTTACAATGTATACATAATAATTATAATTAAATTCTTAAGTTTATTCGACTTTGTTCAGTCTTATCTTTAAGTTGAAAAAAAACAACAATTTATTCCAAAAGAACATGAGTAAGAAAATATGTGAGTTCTATAAACACTTTTTCCATACCGACCTTATAAATTTAAATATTTGAATTTATTTATACATGAAATAATTGAATTGCGTAGCAAACCAAAATAATTATTGTTTCAAATTAATAATTGAAACAAGAAAATTTCAAAAATTACATTTAAAGTCGTTTTGAAAAAATAAAGAATCCTGAAAGACTAATACTGTGAAATCACTAATTTTCGGGGGTTTAATTTTCGTTGTTTTGAGGCATGGAGAGATTCACGAATATTTTCCTCAATCTCGAAAATTTGACCCCTATGAAAATACAGTGTTTGTGATTTTACAGTAGAGAAGTAGATATGTGCAGATATATTTTGACTAAATAAATATATAAAACAATTTTCAAACACAAATGCTCTTCTCGTAGTCCTTTAAAATATATATATAATATATTGCACTGGATTTTCAATAGACTTGTTTCAATTATATAATACTCAGTAATCAATTTACATTGGTGGCAATGCAAACGTCTTTTTAAAATTCACATCTTTTGAAAATATTTCTCTCTCCAACGTTGGCTAAATAACTGCTTATTAACCATTTTCATACCAAAGCTAGAACTTTCACTTTTATAATATCAAAAAATGTTATATTTAAAATAAAAAAAAATGGCTATAAGAATATTTGTTGTCCCCTCGTTTTTCTCTGAAGCAACACATACTTACCATAAGCTCTATAAGTCCTACAGAGAGACAAAAGTGTCGATCAATTTTCACAAAATACACGTATCGCAAAGCATTGCTGCTTATAGACTAGGAGGCCTAAAGCCTTTGTTATCCTCTCGTTTTTCTCTGAAGAAACACGACTTACCATAAGTTCCATAAGCCCTACACAGAGAAAAAAGTGTCGATCAATTTTCACAAAATACACTAATCGCAAAGCATTGCTGCTAAAAGACTAGAAGGCCATAGCCTGATAGTCAACTTCAATATGCTTTTAACCGGAATCGTAATAAGTTCAGCACGGGCAGTCGCTATAACTAGCGCCAATGGAATTGAAAGTCATCAATTTTGCATGCCACAATCGAAACATTGCTTAAAACCTTTCAAGTTAAACTTTGCCGATTACTACAGACCGTTATCAACTCCTATATAACAAAGTCAGTATCCTAGGATAAGAATTAACCTAATGAAGAACGTGGGAGCGACAGATCCTGGACCCTAATAAGGGCTTAATTACAAAGTTTGATATTGAATTTATGGAAATTTCAAGTAATTCTACTCTATTTAAAATAATAATAACATATTTGATTTTATTACGAGGGTTGGCCAGCAAATCGTAAACAGGGTGTTTCATTTTTATCCCGAGTTTCCTAAGAATATACACCAGTATTATTTATGAAAAAAAATTTGAAAGAAAAAAATGAGGCAAAAAATATTTTATTTCAAGTCATTATCTGTCTAATAATATCGGCGTATGGTACATTTTATTTTAAAGTCATTGCTATCTATCTAATGATGTTGGCGTATGGTAAATTTCAAAGCATTTTCGAGCTGATTTTCAGTAGTCTCCCCAGTATTTGAAATGAGAAAGTGAATGTACTTCAGACACAGAAAATGACAACCTTTGATGATTTAACCGCGCAGCACAGAACAGTTTAGTTTTAAATAAATTTAGTAACAAGAAATGATGACCTTACAGATTTTGAGTAAAAGAAGATATTTATTATATATGTAAAATTGTAAATATATCATTTTCCGTATATTTTTTTTTATAAACAAGTAAAACAGGCTTACAAAATGATGACTTTAAACAAGACGGATGATATTCTTACCAGTATTTCATCAACTAATTTGTCAATAATTTACCTTGTTACAGAAATTGTACATACGTAGAGAATGCTCTTGCGTATCGAATCAACTGAAAGATATAAACTTCATATGCATGTGATGAAGGTCTATTGATACATAAGTAAGGGAAGTTGACGACTGAAACGTTAGTCATATCGTTTATCATAGAGTTTGGTTGTTAGATTACCATTAACGTCTTTTTCAAGTAAAATTTCCAAATATGAAACAGATGTGCATCTGTTAAAGTCATCATTTTGTAAGTTCTATGCTCGATACAATGACCTTGTCAACAAATTCAATTTATCATTAAATCAAATGTTGAATGACGTTTTTCATACTACTTGTTAGTCAATTATTTACACATTGAATTGACGACAGATTTTTCTGTTATTTCCTGATCATGACAAGAAGCATATGGCGGGTGTGACCGGTCGGCAGGGGATGCTCACTCCTCCGGATCCGTGGCACCTGATCCCACCTCTGATGTTTGTTCTGCTCCTGTTTTGTATTGTTTTATCTTTTGATCTTGAATACTGTTCGTTATCTCGAAATATTTCATTGCTTAATTGTTTTTGTAATTTATAATATTCTGTCTCCAATAATTAAATTGATGAACAAATTGATTTTTCTATGGTTTTATGTTAATATTGTGTATAAAAAAAAAAAAAAAAAAAAAACACCTCACACTTGATTTTTTTTTATCATTGTTGACCATCGCAAGCTGTAAGTGTTGTGTTCAGATAAGAATCCCTTTCCGTTAACTAAGTACACAGTAAACCGAAAAACATTTAGACCTCTTCCTGCTCTATACAGTTTATGTGATATTGTATAGTTCACCTGTTGAATGGCTTCTTTGACTGCCTTACTGTTTGTCCTTTTTATATACAATTTATAACAAAGAGAGAGGAAACATCTTCAATCAACTGCTGACTGAACTGCCCTACTAGCTTCCCATAATTTTTTTTTAAATAGAAAATTTGGTGTTATGACCCAGATTTTCTATTTTGATAAAAATTTGTGGGAAGACATTGCTCTTTGTGTTGGTAATTAAATGTTCTCTCTTATATTGAATACACAGGTCTATGTTTTTAACGGATATTAAGTTTCAACTTGACGATTTTTTCTTCATTTTTATAAATAAACAGACCAAATTATATATTAAAATCACGGAACTACTAGTAATTTTTTCATAGTATAAAATGTTTGTATAAAACAATAATATGGGTTTAAGTTAAAAGCAGGAGACCAACAAATGGCAATTTTTTGTAGATCAACCCTCTGAGATTATGGCATTTGTTAAGCACCAGTTTTGTTCACATTTTTTTCGTCATTGAAATTACTAGCAAGTAAATTTCTTACATTAAAATTATGAATTTACACAAAACTCTTGTGTTGCCTTGGACTTCCACAGGGGCTTGTCAGCAAATTTCTTACATTAAAATTATGAATTTACACAAAACTTTTAATATTCTTGTGTTGCCTTCTTTTCTCGGACTTCTAGAATGAGGTTTCTTTAACAATCAAATTTAGTGCACCAAAACGGAGGGAAAACAAACCATCGTAATGGCATTGAACAATAAAGCTGTGGTTTCATTGTACGTATTTTACTATATTCGGTAATATTTATTTATATAAACATGTTAAATATCCTTCACTAAGCATGTCAATCCTTACAATTTATATTTTGTGTACGAGTTATCTAAAGAAAGCAACCAATCAGAGCGCTGCTTTCAACTGACGCATATTTGTCAAATATCTTAGTGGGCTCTTAAAATTGAATCTATACTCCAGTCGGATCCAACGAATATTATCACGAAATCTTCAGCTCTATATACTACGGTTTTTCATAACATTTCTTGGCAAAATATATTGTTTTAGATAGATTGTATTTTAAACTTTGGAGTACACTTAATAAACTAAATGAGAAATGTGCTAATTTCTAGGTCGTGTTAATACAAACAGTGTCCATAAATTTTCAAAATGCTTATCCACTCTCGTTAAAGCTTCAAAGAGTATGATAAATCATGATGAATTTCACGCAATTGTGACATTGCAATTTCTGATGTTTCAGTGAAATTAATTTTTGAACAGATACTTGCAATCATCATAAAAAACAGAATTATTGAGTATCTGTCTCTTGTGTTTTGTTCACATCAGGGCAATCAGAAGCATATTAAGCTATCCATCACGTTTACCATTATTTCCATTAATTCTGTCAGTAAATTTAGCTGAGGGGAATCTATTTCAAAGCAAACAAGTTTTTTAAATATTCTGGTCGAATTGCTCACTAGAGTGAACTCAATCACGACATTCAGTAAATATTTGAGTCTAAACTACTCACCAAATGGTATCTGGTTACCACATAACGTTGTTCCATCAGCTGCAAGAATAAAAAGTCAACATTAATCCTTCACTGCATAATAAATACACTCCCTTGTTCCAGAATCAGATGATTTAAGGGATAATTGATAACGGAATGGAAAATTCAAATATTGTCATTATTTTTGGGATTGATTACAGAATGGAAAATAATCGATACTTGTCAAATTAAAACAAAGGACATGATAGCATCATTATGAAATTGTTCGTGTCTCCGATGATTTGTATGATCCTAGCTTATAGCCGAAATTTCCGAGTTGGATGATGAATATTCAAATGTCATGTTGATAAACAATCTATTAGAGTAACCATAAGCTGCATGGTTTAAAGATATGAAATGTTCAAACAAAGGTTAGGCCTCTTCTGTAATAGGTCTGCAACTAATTGATAAATACCAAATCACAACTGAATGAAGACCCCTACTGCAACATGCCTTTTATGAGTTTCTCAGGTTTAAAGTAGTTTAGATCCAACTAAAATAGAACTGTTCTAAAAATAATATTATAATTTGGTGAGGACTGTTCATTTTCTTGCTTCGTCGACTTGTTCGTCAAAAGCTTGCCTCGTTTTTGAAATTGTTTGTACATAAAGCAATCTCTTGATGATCGAATAAACCAGGAGACGTTAACTCCACATGCAGGTAAGAATCATAGAAGTTGCCGATGATAGAAATATTGGTCATCACAATTATCATAAATCTTGGATGATAGATTACTGTTGACGTTTTTTTCCACTTAAACAGAAATTGAGCTTAATCCGCGAGTAGGAAATGCCTTACATTTATTTTTAGTACACTTGGACATATTTCTGCGGAAAATTTGTGACCGCGTACATAGCGTAATACCACGTGGAAGAAAGGTACTTCTACAGTACCATTAACGTCTTTTTCAAGTAAAATATCAAGTATGAAACAGACATGTCAGACTTTGTGGTATCTTTTATTTAAAGCTCACTTTAAAATATATATCAAGTCGACACATGAACATGAACTACTAGTAATTGATAATACGTCGTCGATATAATATATATATATATATATATATATTAGTGTTGGCAACGAGTACCCGGTTAACCGGTTAACCGTCGAACGATGCGAGTATCGGTTAGTAAAACTGCTATTCGGTTACTCGGATAAAATGCATCTTATATGGTAAATAACTAAAAAATAAAATGTTAATTTGTTTATAAGCGTACAAATAAACATTTCTCTAATTTTCTTTACCGTTAGACTTAATGATCTATGGTTTCACTAATACGATTGATTGGTTTTCACACTTAACTGATAGCTTAATTGGATTGCCAGCAGGTTATACAAGTTTTGAAGACCCAAGTTATAATTACCTCATTAAATGATTTAAAAAGATGCCGCCAAAGACATGTATAACTTGGAAGTATTTTAAAAGAACAGCTGATTCTATACCTGTAAAATGTAATTAATGTGAATTGGAGTTATCGTGACTTCAAATTTCTTGATAATTATTCTCCTTGATCGTGACATATATCGGGGGTTGAAAAGTTAAACTGATGAACGCCATTGTAAAATAGCGTGAAACATTGCATATTTATTTTTCTTCTGATTTAATTAATTTTTTGATTATAATTATATTCAAAATTCAAGATATTGCGTGCATGTTCTTTATAAGTTTATAAATAAAGTTAATTCACAATACCTTTGTGTTTTATTAGAACCGATGAGTAAAAGATGAGATAAATGATACATATGAATAAATGATCCGAGTAACCGGGTACTCGATCGGAAGATTGAGCGAGTGACCGGTTACTAAAAATCGTCCGATTTGCCAACTCTAATATATATATATATATATATATATATATATATATATATATATATATATATATATATATATATATATATATATATATATATATATATATATATATATATATATATATATATATAATAGATATAAATGTTGAGTGGAAGACTACATCGGGTGTTTTCTTCTTCTCATGTACAAGTTTAAGAATGAATTCTGTTTCCTAAAAACACAAAAATAGCCTTTCTGTTTTCTCTAAGCAAAGATAAGGTTTTTATAAAAATTAAATGCAATAACTATGAATAGAAATAAAAACTTCGTCCGGTAATGAATCTTACCTGAGGCCTAGGAGACATGTATATCATTTTTTGATAAGAAAACCATTATTTATTATTTAAATGCCAATAACGACAGTTGAAGTCTAGAAGAGATACTTAAGTAAAGTAAAAAAGATAAAGAAAGTCACCAATTTTGTTCCTTTCTGGTCGTAGATGTTCACATTAATTTCTTATTATTAGAATTGGCTCCGGAGAAAAAGCTTAAAATATTTCAGTTTTAAGAGACGGCTGACGAACAACACACGACAATGAAAAAAGACAATGAATGTTCCGAAACTTCATAAAAATCCTTACAAACGAAGATACATTGCGGGTTCCAGTAAATGTTCAACCAAGTCTCTTTCTTTACTCCTCACTAAGATATTGACAGTAGTGAAAGAAAAACTTTCAGAGTACTGTGCAACCATATATTCAAGAAGTGATGTGAATCAGATGTGGATACTCAAAAATTCCAAAGAACTTTTGGACAATTTGAAATCACAAGAACTTACCAAAATCAACAGTTAAAAAACTTGCGACTTTTCAACTATATACACAACCATTCCCCACGATAAATTAAAGTCCAGGCTTTTTGATATCATTGACAGTTGCTTTTTCAATAAAAATGGAACTCGTAAATTTACTTACCTGGTCATAGGTCATTTGCAAAAATTATTTTGTTAAAACACATTCTGATTGCACACACAAGCCCTCTGAAGTTGACATCAAAGAGATGCTTGAGTTTCTGATTGACAATATCTATGTGGTTTTTGGAAACCAGGTATTCCAACAATCAATGGGAATTCTCATGGGTACCAATTGCGCTCCTTTATTAGCAGACCTATCTTTATATTCATATGAAGCAGAATTTGTGCAAAATCCTATGCGTGAAAAGGAGAAAACACTTGCTGTAGATTTCAACTCGACATTTAGATATATCGACGACGTATTGTCAATTAACAATGGTCATTTCCATTCCTACGTCGATACAATATATCCTGGAGAGCTTGAGATAAGAGATACCACAGAGTCTGAAACATCTGTTTCATACTTGGATATTTTACTTGAAAAAGACGTTAATGGTAATCTAGCAACCAAGCTCTATGAGAAATGTGATGACTGTAACTTATCTACTGTCAACTTCCCTTACTTATGCACCAATATACCTTCATCACCTGCATACGGAGTGTATATATATCTCAGTTGATTCGATACGCAAGAGCATGCTCTACGTATGAACAATTTCTAAAACGAGGTAAATTATTGACAAGCAAGTTAATTAAACAAGAATATCTACAGTCTCGTTTAAAGTCATCATTTCGTAAATTCTATGGTAGATACAATGACCTTATCAGCAAATACAATTTATCATTGAGACAAATGCTGACTGATAATTATACTTATTAGTCCATTATTTATACACTGAATTGACAAAGGATTTTTTCGTAATTTTCCGGATCAAGACAAGGACACACGGCGAGTGTGACTGGTCAGTAGGGGATGTTCATTCCTCCATGGCACCTGATCCCACTTCTGATGTCTCGGAGGTCCGTGCTTGCTCTGCTCCTATTTTGTATTGTTTTATGGACTTTGATTTTGAATACTGTTTGTAATCTCCATATCCTTCTTTCACACAATTCAATATGAAAAAAGTTTCCAATTTTGATTCATTAATATTCATTGTCTTGAGCATATTTAAGCAAGTCTTAATTGTCGAGAATTAATGCAAAACATCTTTTTTTAAGAAATTACCTTGTTTACAAAATAAAATGGTGTTAATCACGCCATCGATAGAAAGAAATTATATCCAGCCCTACATTTTATTGAGCAAATATGAAAAGAACGAACAGTAAGCATGTTCCAGAGTACACTGAAGCAATACAAATCAGGATCAGAGCAAACACTGGTCTCTAAAAACATCAGACCTGGGATTAGTTGCAATGTAGAAGTAAGAACCCCTTTTCAATAGGTTACTTCTGCCGTGTGATCCTTATCATAAACGGGTAGATGAAAAAATTCTTAGACAATTCAGTGTATAAATAATGGCAAACCTATTCGTATTAAAAAAAAAACATTAGTCAAATTTCGACTTGATGAAAGATTATATTTGCTGACAAGGTCATTATACCGACCATAGAACTTACAAAATGTTGACTTTAAAAGACTGTTAATATCCTTGTTTCATCACATTATTTGTCAGTAGCTTGATTTGTTTTAGATATTGTTCGTACGTAGAGCATGCTCTCTCGTGTCGAATCAGCTGCATGGGAGCTATGAACTCTATATACAGGTTATAATGGTTTTTTCTTTTGCTATATACATGTAAATGAGGGGAGCTGGCAATGGATAAGTTGAAGTCGTCACATTTATCATAATTTTTTTTGTAAGATTATAATTAACGCATTTTTTGGCAAATATCCAAATATGAAAGAGACGTATCAGACGGTGGTATATTTTATCTCATTTTCAAAGGAATATATCGAATCGACATATAGGAAAGAAAATGAATATTCTTTACAGATAGGGTAGGGTCGATATATCTAAAAACTGAAATGACGGTCACAGCAAGATACTTCTTTTCAAGTACATGTATATCAAAAACATTCAAATGACTCATTTAAATGGAAGTGGTGTCACCCAGAGTCAATTTATTTCAAAATTACACAGAGAATTTTTATGCATTAAAATACTGAGTTTCTAAGTGGCAAAAGTGATCTCTTTGTATATTTGAGAGAAAAACTATAATCTACGGAAGCCCATTAGTGCCAATCTGTATATATAAAGGAAAAGCAATATATATATAAGCAAACCTCTATATATAAAGGAAATGCAATGTATATAAACAGAACCTCGATATATATAAAGAGAAATACGATATATATAAACAAAAACTCGATATATATAAAGAGAAATGCAATATATATAAACAAAAACTCGATATATATAAAGAGAAATGCGATATATATAAACAAAAACTCGATATATATAAAGAAAAATGCGATATATATAAACAAAAACTTCGCTATATATAAAGAGAAATGCAATATATATAAACAAAAACTCGATATATATAAAGAGAAATGCGATATATATAAACAAAAACTCGATATATATAAAGAGAAATACGATATATATAAACAAAAACTCGATATATATAAAGAGAAATGCAATATATATAAACAAAAACTCGATATATATAAAGAGAAATGCGATATATATAAACAAAAACTCGATATATATAAAGAGAAATGCGATATATATAAACAAAAACTTCGCTATATATAAAGAGAAATGCAATATATATAAACAAAAACTCGATATATATAAAGAGAAATGCGATATATATAAACAAAAACTCGATATATATAAAGAGAAATGCGATATATATAAACAAAAACTCGATATATATAAAGAGAAATGCGATATATATGAACAAAAACTCGATATATATATAAAGAGAAATGCGATACATATAAAGGGAAAATTTTCCATCACGTGATCTCTATCCCACAGTTCTGTTTCAAAGAAAGTGACTCTCATCAGCCACTTGCCTCAAATCACTTGACTCGATGCTAATTTAGTGTTTCGGCGGTGTGATACGAGGTTTATGATTTATAATTTCTTACAGTTAATTACTTAGCTGCAAATCCGCCAACATCAGGAGCCTATTTGCAAATCTGTTATACAGATTATTCAGTTAGTGAGAAGGTGATCATATCACTCAAATTCTTATTGCTTTATATGACACAATAGGCAATTCAGAGAAAATCGCATAGCAGTCTTTATCTTTACAAAGAATGAGCCGGTATTTTATTAATTTCTGTTTTATTTTCCGGAGTCCTGGATTGTATTTAGTTACAAAAACCAGGAGATCTCTTGTTTTTTGGTATTATTTTTCACTGTGACACTTTGCCTAGAAATTTCATATGCGAATTTCAATAATGGGTGATGGGCATTGGCTATAGAGAAGCGTTCATGAATCTCATTTTCATTTCCCATAGCACATCCTATAATTTGTTTTAAATATAAATTTGAATTAAATTCAAATATATTATTTACTAGAATTAATGTGGTTAAATAACTCAAGTCCGCTGTGGGCGGGGCTTGGATTGAGAATACGCTTCTGTCAAATTCTCTATAAGCCGTTTCAACGGCTGCGATTAGCTTCTCGAATTGCATGTTTGTGTAAAGTGATGTTACATCATAACTGACCACATGCAGGCACTCGCTGTGTGGTCGCAGGCGTTCTATTCTCAAAATGAAGTCTGAACTATCCCTAATACATGTAAATGTGCTCAAAGTATGAACAATAGGTGTTAAAACATAGTCAGTATATTGACTTATTTTTTCTGTAGGTGCATTTTTTTTTTAGATATATAGGCCTCCCTTGTGGGATGATAGGCGTTTTGCAGCTTCCATTTTGTTTAATGGTATCAAAGATTTCAAAATCCAGTTTGTGTATTTGTGGGAGTAAATAATTTATATAATCTCCCTATTTTTGTGCTATCAGCTTTGTGTAGATAGTTATAAGTAATATCATCAAGCACACCTTTGGTTTTCATTTCAGAAACTATATCTCTCATCTATAAGTTCCTCAAGATGTTTTAAATTTGGATCTGTTATCCGGCAGTAATATAAGATATCTCTTTTATATATCGTCTGCACCACAAGATTGACAATTATTCATCTTGTAAGTTTGCGTTCAAACATGAATTGTGATGCCATGTATTAAGACAAGGAGCCTCTCAGTGGGATGCTGAGGGCATCACTGATGTAATAAAGGTCAGTAAAGGTCACGCCATGGAAAATTTTCTCTTTATATATAGCGAGTTTTTGTTTATATATATCGTATTTCACTTTATATATAGCGAGTTTTTGTTTATATATATATCGCATTTCCTTTATATATACCGAGGTTTTGTTTATATATATCGCATTTTCTTTATATATATATCGAGGTTCTGTTTATATATATTGTATTTCCTTTATATATATCGAGGTTCTGTTTATATATATCGCATTTCCTTTATATATATCGAGGTTCTGTTTATATATATTGTATTTCCTTTATATATATCGAGGTTCTGTTTATATATATCGCATTTTCTTTATATATATCGAGGTTCTGTTTATATATATTGTATTTTTTCTATATATAACGAGGTTCTGTTTATATATATCGCATTTCCTTTATATATATCGAGGTTCTGTTTATATATATTGTATTTCCTTTATATATATCGAGGTTCTGTTTATATATATCGCATTTCCTTTATATATATCGAGGTTCTGTTTATATATATTGTATTTCCTTTATATATATCGAGGTTCTGTTTATATATATCGCATTTCCTTTATATATATCGAGGTTCTGTTTATATATATTGTATTTCCTTTATATACATCGAGGTTCTGTTTATATATATTGTATTTCCTTTATATATATCGAGGTTCTGTTTATATATATTGTATTTCCTTTATATATATCGAGGTTCTGTTTATATATATCGCATTTCCTTTATATATAGAGGTTTGCTTATATATATTGCTTTTCCTTTATATATAGAGGTTGGCACTAATGAGCTTCCGTAATAATCTGATGATGTCTCATGGGAAAATATTATTCATAGGCCACAGTATGTCGCTAGAGGCAATTAATAAAAATGTGTCATTATCAAGATCCATGCTCTATGACTTCCTCTTCGTGTAGGAAAATATCAGTGTAATATGGTTGTGCTGTGAATTTGTTTCAAAAAATCTTAACAAGAAATTTCACGGTATTTATACAAAACACGTGGCTTTAGACGGTCGTCTGGGCTCTGTCAGCGAGTCTGTGAGTTATAATATAGAGCAACCTCATTAAAATGTTTCCATACAACTTTTCTACAATTGTAAAATGTTTTCAGGAATTTATTTTCTTGCAACATTGACCTTGACCTTGTTTATGTAAGCTTAAATTAAATGTATATTCTCTTTTGATTTCCTCCACTAATTTTCCCTTTCAGTGACCTCGACCTTGTGCAATGACCTTTGATCACTGCTATGGAACTTCTGAAAGTCACATATACATATACTGAGAATGAATGAATAAAGAAAACTTGGATTTTCTTCTATAGTATAGGAGTGACATTCATTTACATTCCGTCTGTATATTAATGGTATTATCAATATTCATTGATTACACGTCAGTTTTACCTAGGGAACTATTTTCCTCACCCAGAATGCATGAAAATAATTAAACTGGCAAAGGGCTAATTATGCTAATTGTTCCTGGTGGAATTTCAAATCGATTGCTTGCTACATGTAGGTGAACAATTTTTTTTCACAATTAGATATTTTTTGTCTCAATTTATGACAACCTGTCCTCACTCTATACCATGAACTCAAAGCCGGAAATATTTTTTGATAGAACTGATGACTTATGAAACATTTAAAATCATAGAATCACATTGCTTCTTGATCTGTTGGGGAAAAGGATATTCGTTTTCAATGTTACCAAATCCCGCTTTTTAATGTCAGGTTCCTCTACTCATGCCTTACAAATCTTACAATTATAGTACAGATCCGATTGCTCATATTAGCATGCAAAAAATGCTTCAACAATTGTGCAAGGGCTAAGACGATAATTTTACACAAAACTTCAAAGTAAATGAAATGCTTATAGACATATGTTAACACTCAACTAGCCATAATTATCTTCCTAAAAACTTATGCGGATTATAGAATCAGTACCAAAATATTTGAAGAAATCTCGAAAACTTGATAACAGAATTTGAAAAAAAAAATCATATTGATTAAAGTAAAACGCATTTTTTATAGAAAATGTAAAGGTACATTTTCTAGTCTATTTAAATAAAGCAAACATTTTCTCCCAAATTCAACCGAATCACCGATCTTGATGTGTATCGGTTCATTATTCGTATTCACTGAATTAAGTTAACAATTTTACAATACACATTCAATTTTCCTCACTATATCCACGGAAGCAACGTAGTTTATCCAATGACACGCCAAAATCACCATAATTAGTGCTATTTTAGCGCATCTCCTATAAAAATCAACCACTAAGCGCATCATAGATCAAGTAATTTAAAAATTATATTGTCATAATGTGATATTCTGCCCGGCACATACAATAGTTTGTTATTAAAGCCATTAATATAACTTTTATACGTACCGTATATTATTGATACAATCAAGATTCGTCAACCTGGCGTCACAAAACATTGCATTCTGTTTATTATTCACGGTGATGAAGCAATGCTAAAGTTGTTTTCAGTAAAACAGGAAATATGAGTAAACCTCTTTACATTCCTGAGTGAATTGAATTCTGTCTAGAGTGACCCAGTGTTTTCTCTTATAAACCCCTGTATACAGCTGTACTTGTAACTGAGACCAAACTTGTCAAGAATTACCGAACTCTGTTGGGAATATTTCATTGCTACTTGATGCTTATTGGACACATGCAGATGCTTACGAGTTCAAGACGAGTTCTGAGTTCTTCAATTTACGTGTTAGATCCTTTGATGATTTGAATGTGTCACTTAAACAACTTTTTAACTTCCTCCTTTGATAAAATTGCACCAAATTGCCTTTCTGTCTATAAAAAGTAATGGAACGATGGAACACGAATTTAAATTTAATTTTGTGTCACAGTCACGATTGCAAATTCCTGAAATTAGCACTATTTACTATAGAGTAACAATCTCGGGACATTTTCAATACGCGACAAATCAAGCTTATCCAATTGCAAATTAACCTTCATCAGTCATGGACAGTGGAATTTAATGTAAATATTGAGTATGTGAATGTGCATGCACAAACTCAATATTTGAATTAACTTCCAGTGCTGGTATCATCAGTAAAATGTATCTATATTGTCATTTAAAAATAAAAAAAAACTAAGCTCAGGCCCGCGGGCATTCCAAGTCACAAACTCATATGGTTTTTCGCACAAATTAACATTACATTGTTATTTTGCGAAATTGTGTATTGAGACAACAAAATATAGTTTAAAAGTGATTTCTAACTTAATTTTATGTTCATTTAACTAATTTAAAACATAATCCACGCATAATAATTGGTAGGATTTTGATATACTCTTGGCTGATGGATTGTGATAGTTCCCAAATGGTTTTTCGTGGTTTCCATTTGGTCCAAAGGCTAAATTGCATACTGCAAACACCATATAAAGAGGCCGTGGTATTTTTAAGGAATCACTGTCTAGTTAGTGTAGTATCCAGGGCATCAACGATAGTGATAAACATGAGATAATTTGCATAACGGGCGAAGCCCGTTATGAATAAATTATCCCATGTTTTCCACTATCGTTGATGTCCCTGGCATACTATACTAACTAGACAGTGATTTCTTATATTTCCATTTAATAGTGAAATAAAATTGTAGATTTAGCCTTTAAAAATGTAGACTAACAGATTTAAATTACACGATGACTTCCATGCCAATTTCAACAGTCCTCGGCCACCGACGCCAAACACAAAGGCAGCCGCACGAGATTTACATGCATATTTGGCCTCCTTAGCGTAAGCCATTCTAGACAGATGCGCACGAGATTTGCATGCGTATTAGGCCTCCTTAGCTCCTGACCGATCGACCTGCCTAATTTACATTAGAATTATACTCCCCTAACTTTCAAAGAGTTATCACAGAGAAAAAATTAGAAACGGAAATATAACTATTTGAAAACGCGGTTTGTTTGACAGATAACTTGTATTTCATATTGTTGACTGTAAAAGATGAATGTATAACGAACCACAGTAGTCAAAATCATAAATCCAGTATAAAAAGGGAAAGGTGAACAGGGGAAAACAAAATTACAGACCTCTGGGAACATCAGAGGTAAAATTAGATGCCTAGGAGGAGTAAGCATCCCCTGTTGACCGATCCAACCCTTAAGCCCCATGCATTGATCAGGTATGTAAGGGATAAATAACGAGATGGTGTTGAATAGTTTAGAGAAAACATTCTCTCCGAGGGCCGAAGGCCCAAGGAGGGGATGTTTTCTATAAACTATTCAACACTATCGAGTTATTTATCTTACTTTTAAAAATTCCCTACTTTGGACCCCAATGAAACATGTACCCATTCAAATATCCAACTTGTCTAATACAATAGGACGTAGCCCATTTAAATATCCAACTGTGACACAAAACAATAGCCTAATCGAACACCTCTCTTATTCATGGACTAGTGAGCATGAAACTACATGGTGCTGATTTCATTTTAACCCTTTTCATTGTACTGAACAGTCATGAAATCAGACAAAGAATATTTTTAAATCCAGTAAATTAGAGAGGTTCGGATAGTTTTTTTTTTGGATACTTTTGACCTGAAAGCTGAAGAAAACTACAGAATTTTGATAAAAGGTTGGGATTTTGTCATTGCATATCATAATATGATGGTTTGTTGAGAAAAAAGTGTTGGATTCTTTTGGAGTTCCATTTGGACAATACTTGTAGTAGTGCTTAAACAGCTAAAAAGATTGGCGGTGTTATGTTGAACCTGCTTGAAAAAATTCCACATCATGATCTGCAATAAAAATGGTGTCGAAAAATAGATGGACTGTCAAATATCTAAGTTGTTTAGGGAAATACTCCGGAAAAGAATGAAACAGAGATGAATCTCGGATAATCTGAAGGGGTTTACTGATAACGGACCCTGAAATAATATTCAGCAATAAGAAGTGATGTAGTTTAAGATTTAAGGTGAAAATGTATTCATGTGTCAAAAAGTGATGCTTTCAAATTTAATACCGAAAACATTTCTAAAAGTGTGCAAAAGTCGGAGGAATTGTTATTTCTGTGAGCATTTGAAGCGCATTTGAAACAGGATTAATGTGATAAATGTGAAGTAATTACGGTAATTCCGTGTACACTGGAAATTAATTCTAATAGTGTGGCACATTTGGAATAATAATTATTTTTCATATGCATTGGAAATACATTTTAAAGTTCTTTTATCTCTTTTGTTCATTGTTTTATGTTTTCTGCACCTCAGTTGGGTATTTAAATATCCAACTAGTGCTGGTTGAGTCGGTGGAATTACGTAGACTAATAACAATAGGTGACGTCATAGAAGTTTTTTTAAACGGAGGATTCCGTAGTCAAATTTAGTATAAACGCACTAACCAACAGCAAATGGGTGAAATGCAATGAAATAAGATCTTATATGTTGATAGATATCAAGAATATGAAAATGGGTCGGCTATAAAATTATCACAATTATTCCAGCAGATAAATGTTGGAAGACCTGGTCCCAAGAGACTAAATCTAGATATTGTTTATGAGGAGCTCCAGCATCTTTTTATTGAACTTGGACATGCATGAATTACTGATAACCAGTCACAAGATCTGAAAATTAACGACTTACCATTTTTATTGTGGAAGCAGCTGTCTGTAATAGTTGTCTTTATTTCTCTGTTCATTCATTCATTCTTTATTTCCTCCATATGCGTAATTATGGATTTAAATGAAATATAAATAGCAAATACAATTAAATATAAATATAACAAACATATCTAAACAGACATAAACATACAAAAATTAATACAGAAAAACACATTTACAAATCTTGTAAAGGAATGTTCAAAGGGGAAGGGAAAAGAGAGAGGGAAAACAAAGGAAAAACGGTATTGATGACCTATGTACGGCACGCCAAATTCACAAAAATGAGCTAAACATAGTTTCACAGTCAATAAACTAGGTTTTTCGGTTGTAAACTATAGTTTACGGACTGTAAACTATAGTTAACAACGTTAATCTATATTTTACATCTGTAAACCATAGTTAACGCGATAATCTATGTTTCACAACCGTAAGCTATACTTAACACCGAAAACAACTATTTGAGATTGCAAAACATAGATTATCTGGTAAATACAGTTTCACGATTTGTAAACTATAGTTTACAAACCGTTAACTATAGTTAACGATCTGATAAATATAGTTTCACGATTTGTGAAACTATGATTAACACTCTTAACTATAGTTTACGATTGTAAACTATAGTTGTCAAACGTGAATCTATGTTTATCAACAAAATCTATTGTTAACGCTTATTACAGACTGATAAACTTAGATTATCATTCGTAAACTGTAGTTAACAACCGTTAAATATAGTTTTACAGATGAAAACTATACTTAACGAATCGTTAACTATACTTAACGAATCGTTAACTATAGTTTACGGATTGTAAACTATAGTTTACAGTCGATAAACCTAGTTTATCAAATGTGAAACTAGGTTTATCTCATTTTTGTGAATTTGGCGTGCCATACCTATGGGAGTTGGGTGGGCCTAAACAAGGGGTTAAAATTTTATATGGGATTTATACATGTAGTAAATAAGTATATTTCTATAAAAAGAATTTTAACAATAAGAACTATTTTTAATTACCAAAATACTATGCAAAAACATGTTCTGAAACACCTGCATGTTTTAGATTTTGATATTTTACTAGTAATAGACATTAGTGGCAACCTAACAAATTAAAAAAAAGTGATGACTTCAACTTTTCTATATGGTATTTTTAGCTCACTTGAGCCCAAGGCTCAAGTGAGCTTTTCTGATCAAAATTTGTCCGTCGTCTGTCGTCGTTGTCGTCGTTGTAAACTTTTCTTATTTCCATCTTCTTCTCAAGAACCACTGGGCCAATTTCAACCAAACTTGCTACAAAGTATTCTTGGGTAAAGGGGATTCAAGTTTGTTCAAATGAAGGGCCACGCCCTTTTCCAAGGGGAGATAATCATGAATTAGAGAAAAATTAATGGCATTTTTAAAAATCTTCTTCTCAAGAACCACTGGGCCAGGAAAGATGAAACTCAGTAAACTTTCAGTTCTGATCTGAAATGTGCTTTTTCCTAGCCAATTGTTCAGGTGAGCGATGTGGCCCCTGGGCCTCTTGTTCTTATTTGTGAAGCATTATACATGCACTATTATGCTCTGCATATTGAAATTATGTCTATGTTGATTGGATAAGCAGGAGTATATGTTCTGTAATAAATTAAAGGACACTAATAGTCACGTTTAAAGTCAATAATTCACTTTTATGGTCGATAGAATCAGCCACGTAGCATCGTTTTTGAAAGGGGGCAGCCAGAGAAAAATTTTTTTGACTAACCTGAAAAAGTTGCCAAGCAAAAAAAAAAAAAAAAAAAAAAAAAAAAAAAAGGAAAAAAAATAAATTGCCCAAACACGCAAAACAAATTTGGAAATGGGGGTGGGGGGGGGGGGGGGGTAGCGGCCAACTTTTTTTGTCAACTTCTTTCAGCACCAATTTTTTAGCATTCAATACTACATTTTACTGATATCAATTTCCTGTAATATACAGTGCGGGCCAACCAACTTTTCAATTAATTTCGTGCCTGAGAATGACTTTAAAATTAGTAAAACTAATCAATAGTTAAGTCGAATAAATTCAATATTACCTGAAGTTTTTCACTCAAATTATTTGGACCCTTACGGAATTTTTACGGATCGTAATAAAGCACATTGCAGGTATGATGATGCTCACTTCTATGTGGCACCCGATCCCACCTCTAATGTTTAAAAGGTCGGTCCATATTTTCTTTGCTCCCTTTGTATTGTTCCAATGTATTTTTGTGCTTGATTACTTTTTGAACATTATCTTCATATTGAAATTAATGATCATGAAGAAAAAGAAAAAGGAGTTTGAGCAGTTCCTTTCATGCTCGCATTATAAACAGCGTTCTGCGAGAGACATTTCCTAAAATTTTTACATATATATTACTTGTATTCTGATTTCCACCTAGAAATAAAACCACAGGCACTTGTTTCGGAAATAAATTTTTAACCCATAGCCTAGTATTAAAAAACTTCTATGACGTCACCCATTGTTATTAGTCAATTTAGTCTACGTATATTTTACCGACTCAACCAGCACTAGTTGGATATTTAAAGATCCAAGTGGCCACCAGTTGGATATCTTGAATATCCAACTGGCCATCAGTTGGATATTCAAAATATCCAACTGCCTAACTGTTGGATATTTAAATACACAACTGAGGTGCAGAAAACATAAAACAATGAACAAAAAGATAAAAGAACTTTTAAAAAATGTATTTCCAATGCATATGAAAAATAATTATTATTCCAAATGTGCTACACTATTAGAATTAATTTCCAGTGTACACGGAATTACCGTAATTACTTCACATTTATCACGTTAATCCTGTTTCAAATGCGCTCCAAATGCTCACAGAAATAACAATTCCTCCGACTTTTGCACACTTTTAGAAATGTTTTCGGTATTAAATTTGAAAGCATCACTTTTTGACACATGAATACATTTTCACCTTAAATCTTAAACTACATCACTTCTTATTGCTGAATATTATTTCAGGGTCCGTTATCAGTAAACCCCTTCAGATTATCCGAGATTCATCTCTGTTTCATTCTTTTCCGGAGTATTTCCCTAAACAACTTAGATATTTGACAGTCCATCTATTTTTCGACACCATTTTTATTGCAGATCATGATGTGGAATTTTTTCAAGCAGGTTCAACATAACACCGCCAATCTTTTTAGCTGTTTAAGCACTACTACAAGTATTGTCCAAATGGAACTCCAAAAGAATCCAACACTTTTTTCTCAACAAACCATCATTTTATGATATGCAATGACAAAATTCCAACCTTTTATCAAAATTCTGTAGTTTTCTTCAGCTTTCAGGTCAAAAGTATCCAAAAAACTATCCGAACCTCTCTAATTTACTGGATTTAAAAATATTCTTTGTCTGATTTCATGACTGTTCAGTACAATGAAAAGGGTTAAAATGAAATCAGCACCATGTAGTTTCATGCTCACTAGTTCATGAATAAGAGAGTTGTTCGGTTAGGCTATTGTTTCGTGTCAGTTGGATATTTAAATGGGCTACGTCCTATTGTATTAGAGCAAGTTGGATATTTGAATGGGTACATGTTTCACTGGGGTCCAAAGTAGGGAATTTTTCGATAGTGTTGAATAGTTTATAGAAAACATCCCCTCCTCGGGCCTTCGGCCCTCGGAGAGAATGTTTTCTCTAAACTATTCAACACCATCTCGTTATTTATCCTTTACTTGTAAGTACACTATTATACTATGAGTTAAAAATTTATTTCCGTAAAACATAGAGGTTTTTATCAATACTAGTCCAAAAAATCTGACGTTTTTCTGGCTTTTTTACGATTTTGATATTTTCCTGGCATGTAAAATATCAAAATCGTTAAAAAAGCCAGGAAAACGTCAGATTTTTTCGGACTATATCATAATATCAATACATGTGTAAATCAAAAGGAAGAGCGATAACTCTATTTGTTTCGTAGGAACTCACGATGAATATATGTAACACGAAATTGCGAATATGAAAGTGAGTACTTTCCAATTAGTATTATATTAGTGAAATAAAAATACATAGCACATTGGTTCAAAATGTATTCCGCAATCGCATATCGGAAATTGTTGACCGTGTTTGGTTTTAGCATTTGTAGAGAAGGCGGCAGTTACTTTCACTTTCAAATTGAAAATGTGCAAGTGACATGAGTATAAATAACATAAATAACAGCATTTTGTTCCCGAATATTGATATGTACATGAAGTTGCAATGTCAGGAGACGTTTTACCTCAATGCAGCACTTACTGTGAGGCTACCACGCTACAGGACTGATAGCTGTGTGCCAGGTGAGGTAGGCCTACCTTCCATTCTAAGTACTTGTTTCTTACAAGGTACTGTTACTTCTTCTTACCAAGAATAAGTAGGGGATGCCCTGTAAACAAAAAAAGTGCCTATAAACTGGGTCGTGTACTTAAGTACCCAAATGGGTAAAATCCGCAAAAATATTTAGATGACATTGTTGGATTGACCACAGGGACTTGCTCCTGGCGTGTAAAAATATTTATTAAAAAAAAAACGATATACTATAAAACTACTGTGTAGTTTTATAGTACATGTAGTATATCGTTTTTTTTAATAAATATTTTTTACACGCCAGGAGCAAGTCTCTGTGGATTGACTTGTGAGAAACATGATAAACAAGGTACACATGGTACATGTACATTTATTAATAATGCGCTCTCAAGTTAGAGCATAATGAATCTTATTCTAACAAGGAAATCTACAGGTGCACATATTAAAACTTAAAATAAAATATAATTTTTAAGACATGTACTTATTTTTTTAACATATTCATAAAGACATTATTATTTCAGGTAGAATATAAAGTAGTCTAGTGACTGTGTGCATCTTGCCATGCAGGGAGAAAATGTAAACCATTCATAAATTCTCATGACATGGTGACATCTGCATGAAGGTGGTAGTGCAGTTATAGAAAAAAAAAAACAGAGTAATGAAGTCTACCTCCTCCTTAGATGATGAATGCTCCTCAGGAACAGAATCCTCAGATTACTTTATACATTCTAAATTTGATAAAAGATTTCCTACAAAAGCCTCAGGCTGGAAAGTGAACCACCTCTTAGATCTGGGTATTTATTATGATGAAACATCCATGGAGCTTCAGACATTTATGACTATGTTAAAAGAGGGTCTTCCTAAACCCAAATCAACTTGTAGTGACAGAGAAGTTCCTGAAATAAAGAAAAAGATGATACAGCTAACAAAAGACTGGTGGAAATTTTCATTTGATTTCGAGAGTGCGGAGAAGTCATTAGTAGGGAGTGGAGTTAGAGAATCTCTGCAGAAAACCAAGGAAGCTGTAGAGATTTTTGAAGAAGAAAACCACAACATAGTTGAAAGCTTAACAACAACAGAGCAAGAAGATTGGAAAAGGTAACAGTACTGTTTAGTATGAAACCTACCCCAGACTTTTTAATGGGTTAAATTAATTTACAGTTACAGACTATCTAATAATGCTGATACTCAGCAGAAAGATTTGGTTGTCAGAAATGTGTCAAAATGATGCTTTTTATTTATTTCTAGGTGAACATGTTTATGCTTTGTTTATCTTCATGGTGATAAAAGTTCAAACCCTGACCTTCTTTCAGTGTGCAAAATTGATATAATGAAAAGAATGTTTTGAAAATAATTATGTATTTAATACATTTAACGCTGACATTTGAATTATATCTCATTCAGTGTGGCGAGCCTTGTGGTCCATTAGCCTCTTGTTTGTCTTTTCCTTACAGTCTACAAGTGTATTCAGTCTGGAGGATGAATGTTTTAGATTTCTGGAGATATTTTTTCACTCTTCTTACAAGATGGGGCAAAACATATCAGAGAAAAGAAAGATTTACCTCCCTTTTCATGGCTTTCTCCAAAATCTGCTTTCTATATCCTGAGTAAGTACATGTACAAATGTTGTTTTACAGTTTTACTTGTGAAGAAATATTTGAAAACCTGTAAGAATGCATGCTCATACTTTGTAAAGTTTTGTTTCAGACAATCATTTATGACCGATTAGCAAGGGGGTGTCCACACTGTGGCTCGAACCTACAACCCCCAGATTTAAAATACAAAGCTCTACCGACTGAGCTAAGGGGTTAACCCACTAGCTAGTGCCAGTAGGAGCATGGCCTCACTATTTACAACACAAAGCCACTTTTTCAACTCTGTTACACATTCAAGTCCATTATTTTACATTATGTTATACATTTAGCTTTTAATTTTTATTTTTAATTGAAATTTTTTTAGGCCAGGAAAGACGTACTGTGATATGATACAAATCAGGGACACCATGGTCCAGGGTATACCAGATATCCGCTTCCTGACTTTGACTTCATCTCCTTCAGCAAAGAAAAATTTAGAACTCCTATTAGTCACAGAGGTAAGACAAGATTTCCATTACAATTGTGAATTGTGACTGATGTTTGATTGCTTTTTGATACTCAATCTCAGGAGATAATTGGCAAGATTATATAATTTAGTCTTGCTTCTGTCAAGCTGTGGTGTAAGGCTAAGTTCTGGTCAGTACATGTATATCTCCACAATATCTCATTGAAAAAAAATGGTAACCAATTTTTAAACGAGGAGTAATTTAGTTAGTTAGAGTTAATAATTGTACATATATGGCATACAAAATACATTAACACATGCAAGCTATAGATATTTTTTTTTTACTATATGATAATTTCTAACAAAAATCGTAAAAATGTCAAATGCTGATTGGAGTTATTCCTCTTTTTATGTGATCTGATACTTCATAGCTCACAGACGGCTGCATTTATAAGGAAGTTCATGATCTAGAAATAACTATAGCAAAATTTGTTTAGTAGGAACACAGATTTTGCGAATTCATGGATACAGCGGATTTTTTTGGATCCCCAGCTACTGTGAAATCACTAATTTTTCGTGGGGGTTAATTTTTGTTGTTTTTGGGGTATGGAGATACCCACCTTAAAATGTATAATGCATTACTACTTCATATTTTCCAACCACGAAATCAAATCCCCAGACAGCAATATTTTTTCCTCAAATTTCGAAAAATTTGACCCCTCAAAAAATATGTGATTTTACAGTATATGAATTTAGCAAATTCCTTATATGGATATTCGAATTACAGATATACAAAGTAATTTCATAGGTCCCAGTGACTTTGTTATAACCGAGTTTTACTGTACATTAAGCTTACAACAATTTGATCAACAAAATAAACAATTATACATGTACAATGCATTTAGTATGCAGTCTCTGAAGTTTTAGTGATGAAAATATGTAAATTTCTCTTTTAATTTTAGCATCCAATTGTACTATTCTTGGATTTTCAGCTGTATATATATAAAAACAAAGTTGGTGCATGATGCCTCCCTGATCTTTCAGGCCTATAAACCCTATTCTCTTTTAAATGAACAGTCAATGCACTTGATCGAGTTATTTGAATTTGATATTTATAGGTTCAACAGTATGATGCATTTACAGGGGACTTATCTAAATCAGATACCTTTACGGTTGAACATATATCCAAGGCAGTATTAGGTCAACATGGAATTGAACTTTTAATGGAAAGAGAAAGCTCGTTTTTCTTCCCGGCAGGTGTAGTGGGACTTCTGTGTATAGGAACAAAGGTAAGTCTTATGAGGAATGAATTTATAATCTTTTGTCCTCATCCTGGGGCATTCAGCATCAGCTTTATCCTTTCAAGTTTCATTCCAATTGGACATCGTTTGTTTACATGATTCAAACCTTCCGTTTTTGAAGGGAGTTACTTTCCAATGTCACTATGAGAAAGGGAAGACATTTGCCTGATAACAAAACAAAAATGAATTTCAGAGAAAAGTTACTTTTATTTTTGGAATAATTTTACAAAAATATTTATATGTTATTTAGGATGAACTTCTTTCTAAGTGGTGGCAATATGTTAAACATATTTTCTAGGAAAAGGGAAAGGATTTATAACAGATGAATTAAAAAAAACTTTCAAGTAAAAAGATGCAAAAAGGTTTTGTTCCTACAGAACTACAATGTACACTCAGTATACTTAGTCATGAATAAATTAAACAAAAAATTAATAAGTAGCGTGATAGGTTTTTAATTTTTTCTAAAGTTTGTTTTAAATTTTTTTTTACAAATACTTTATTATTTTGTTTTGTAGGTTATTTTCACGTTCCTTCAGATAAGTCAAGGTCATTACCAGATGATCAGGGAAAAGGGAACTGTTGACAAGACAAACAAGGCTACTATATCCTACACAAGACCCTATGATTACATGGAAGCTAATGACCGAGCAGAAATCTTGGAAGTTCTCTTCTGGTTTGGTTACATACAGTCTAGTCCTGATCAGTTCTGCTAGAAATGGGCGTATTTAATATACTTTTATATTGTGTGTATATATAATGATGACAGCTTATTTGTGTAAATATGATATTTTCTTGAATTTTTCATAATTTCATACAGTCAGACACGTCACAGTACAGTATATGTTTTGCTAAATAAATGAGAGAATAATTATCTGTTTGTACATAATGTTACTTTCACATGCATACACATGAGGTTATTTAATTGACCTGCCTGATGTACCAGTATTGTGTTCAAATAACTTACTAGAATTTGATCAAATTTTATGACAAAATTGGGTTTTATTTACTATATTTACCATGTAGTTTGTCTCCAGTGACTTTTAAGAAAATGATAAATGATATCTAATATTTGAAGTAATTTTGGTATCTGACAATTTTTTTTAACAAAAAAAAGAAAAAAAGAATATCAATATGATTTTAAACAAACTAAGTATAGATTAGGATCAAAATATAGTGTTGGTTATGAACATACATGTACTAGTGGGTGATTTTTATACGCCCGTCTTAAGACGGGACGTATTATGTTATAGGCTTCATGTCCGTCCGTCCGTCTGTCCATCTGTCCATTCGTGTCCGGCTCATAACTTGAATACTATTAGACCTAGGATTATCAAACTTTGACAGTTGATACTTCTTGGGTAGACGGTGTGTCGCGCACAAATAGTAGGTCGCTCTGACCTTTAATAAAGATGCTATGGCCAAATATGGAAAAATCCTGTCCGGCTCATAACTAGAAAACTATTAGACCTAGTGCTTTCAAACTTGGCAAAATTATACATCTTAGGTAGAAGGTGTGTCGCAGCCTATTTCAAGGTCACTGTGACCTTTAATTTAAGTGAATTTTTTTTAAAAACTAACTCTTTAAAATTTTAAATTTCATAATCCTAAAAAATGTAAAAATATAGTTGTATCCTTATTTAAAAATGTTAAATCAAGTAAAAACTTATTTTTTCATCATATACTTTACAGCAATCTGTAACAAATGTTAATGTTTTGAGAGGAATTCAGTTTGTCCAATGGGCATAATTATAAAGCACTGGTCAAGTAGAATTTTGATAGCAGAAATTTGCATGTCAAATTTGGGAGAAATTAATGAGTTTATTGTCAGGAGCTAAGTGGTAGAGCAGATCTCTGATAATGCAGCTGTTATCTTTATCTTTAATCTCTTGAGAGTTGGGCAGAAAGAAATGGCCTCATAGTTGCTTGTGTTAATTAAGAGTTCTTGATGGCTAGTTCAGAAAAAGATCTTTCAATTGGTGTAATGTAATTAAAACAAATTGATGCTTTAAAATACAGTGTATGATAAAAACTAAATTAATATTGTATAATATAATTAAAACTAATCCTTATTTAAAAATGTTAAATTAAGTAAAAACTTATTTTCTCATCATATACTTTAACAGCAATCTGTAACAAATGTTAATGTTTTGAGAGGAATTCAATTTGTCCCATGGGCATAATTGTCAAGCACTGGTCAAGTAGAATTTTGATAGCAGAAATTCACATGTCAAATTAGAGAGAAATTAATGAGTTTATTGTCAGGGGCTAACTGGTAGTCTAAGAGCATATCTGATCATGCAGCTATTATTTTAATCTATCTCTTGGGAGTTGGGCAAAAAGAAATGGCCTCATAGTTGCTTGTGTTGATGGCTATAGTCCAGATAAAGATCTTTCAATTGGTGCAATGTAATTAAAACAAATTGATGTTTTAGTGTATGATTAAAACTAAATTAGTATTGTATAATATAATTAAAATTAATTACACATGTGTTCATTGAAAAAAAAAAGTTACATTTCAATTTTTATATATTTGCAACAAATTGCAGTCATGTCTCACTTAGAATTTTATAGTCTAAAGAATAATTTATTTTTGATTTATTTATTAGACTGTAGCATTTCCATTATTCCATAAAATATGCAATAAACAATTTAAAGCTGCAGATGGATATTTGTTAAGTTCTAACACAGCCAGTTTAGAATTATATGATGTATTATTTGTTATAATTAATCCCTACACTGTAAGTCTCTTAGAGATGTATGTACAATATTTTAAACATGATAAGAAATGGAAATTAGATCATTGAAATCTGTGTCAATCTGTTAATCAAGGTTATCTGATTTTCTTGCACCTTAATCAATTTATGATTATTGAACAATATATTTGACGGGCGTATCATGCTGTGGCGGGGTACTTTATTTCTCTTTAGAGTATAATTGTTATAAGGGAAGAAGTGTTTTAGATTTTAGCTTGAAATCTTGATATCAGATCTGAAAATTTATTTCTAAACCTTAGCCTGTTGAAGAGAAGAAGTTTTCATACTTTTATTATACTTTAAACCAAATGAACCATCAGTGCATAAATATTTGCTCTCTCTTGCTTTCTCTCTCTCTCTCTCTCTCTCTCTCTCTCTCTCTCTCTCTCTCATTACTACACCTAAACTGGTAGCATATGGTACTACATGTAATTTCTTGAAATGACTTATTAAGTTTCAAGCTTAACTATTTTATAATAAAAAGAACCAAAAGTGTCTATATATTTCATGTATTTTTTAAACATACATGTACTTGCACAGTATCTTCTAAGTTTGTTAACATGTCAAGATTAATGGCATATTCCTGAGTTCTCTAAAATGTTCTGTGTCAAGATTTTTGCGCATCCACAATATTAAAAAAAATCTTGTGATTCCGGTATGCATTAGCCATATGTTTCACATTGATGCACTTGTACTTGATTGCAAATACTCAGCTCAAGGGAATGTCTTAAGTTTATTCGTTTTAAAGTTGGAATAAGCCACCTTCATGTTTCATCCAGAGATCGAGAAACTACAAGACTGCGCCTTTTCTGAGCGTGCACGTGTTTTGTTTTCATTTTCTTGCGAAAGAGAAACTACGTACCCATATCTGATTTTACTTTGGAAACCCACCTGTGTTTATCGTTTAATAAACAATATAATCTTCAGAATTCCGACAGTAACGAGTAAAGCTTGCATTACACTGGATAACATATATACAAAACACAATGACAGGCGAAAAACGATGCTGATTTTTGTTTTCTTCAAGTATGCTTTCCACTTTGGTAAAACGTTATCTAGAGCGACTGCAGATGTGCTGAGTTTCGACTTCGGAGTAGTAAACTGCTTAAATACTGAATGAAGAATGGTAATTACATTGTACATGTAATTTCTTTCTGTCCTCTCGAAAATATTTCATTTTATCAAATAAAATCACTATTAGTCATGTTGCAGATTTTATATGATAAAATGAAATAGATATGTTTGAGATGATATCTCTCTTTTCTAGAATTAGCCCATTATTGGGTTCGTTACTGGCTAGTGAGTATATCTACAGATATTGACCAGGTTTATCAATCTCGTGACGGCGAGGGAGAAGACACAAAAATTTAAGTAGCGAGAAATAAATATTGATAAAAAAAAAAGCTCGGCCAATGGATAAAATCTTTCTCTTTTCTGAGACTTTTTTAATTGCAACAATATGCCACACTTTCCACCCTACTGCAACAAAAAGTGTTGGGGGGGGGGGGGGGGGGGTGTTAGGTTGGTGCACGGCATTTGAATTATGTACATGTAGAATCTTCAGCAAACAAAAAGAATAATATTGAAAACATTTGAAGTTACCAATACAAAACATATTTTTGAACGTTCGGCGGACTGGTCAGAGCATTTGCTCAAAATCGCGAAGCATAAAATTGTTTCTCAATCTAATTAAAATCAGATCCTCGATCCTCTCCTTTGATTTTAAATTGTTGCTACACGAGGTGCAGCGACAATAAAAAACAAAGGAGCGGACAGAGGATCTAATTTTAATCAGATTGAATTGTTTCTTAAGTTCGAATACCACTGTTTGATATGGAGACCGCTTATTCGGATAAAACCGCGTATATAATCTGAAGTCCCGTGTTGCAGTTGGTGCTGTGTAGCAACCGCTTATGATATAACGCTGCTTAACGATAAACGTGTCATTAAAAGTTGCAATTTTAATGCTTAAGAAAGGATATGGAGATAACGAACAGTATTCAGTCTCAGAGTCCACAAAACAATACAAAATAAGAGCAGAGAAAACACGGACCCCCGAAACATCAGAGGTGGGATCAGGTGCCATGGAGGAGTGAGCATCCCCTGCCGACCGGTCACACCCGCCGTGTGCTCCTTGTCATGATCAGGAAATAACGGAAAAAATCCATCGTCAATTCAGTGTGTAAATAATGGACTAACAATTGGTACGAAAAACGTCAGTCAGCATTTGACTCAGTGTTAAATTGTATTTGCTGACAAGGTCATGTATCGACCACAGAACTTACGAAATGATGACTTTAAACGAGACTGCTGATATTCTTTTTTCGTCAACTTGCTGTCAATAATTTACCTCGTTTTAGAAATTGTTCATACGTAGAGCATGCTCTTGCGTATCGAATCAACTGAGATAGATTTACTCCGTATGCAGGTGATGAAGGTATATTGCTTCATAAGTAAGGGAAGTTGACGATAGAAAAGTTAAAGTCATCACGTTTATCATATAGCTTGGTTGTTAGATTACCATTAGTGTCTTTTTCAAGTAAAATAACCAAGTATGAAACAGAAGTGTCAGACTCTGTTGTATCTTTTATCTCAAGCTCAACAGGATATATCGTATCGACGTAGGAATGTATATTACCATTATTAATTGGCAGTACGTCGTCGATATATCTAATTGTCGAGTTGAAGGCCACAGCAAGTGTTTTCTTCTTTTCACGCATAAGATTTTGCATAAATTCTGCTTCATATGAATATAAAAATAAGTCTGCTAATAACGGAGCGCAATTTGTACCCATGGGAATTCCAATAGATTGTTGGAATACCTGGTCTCCAAAAACCACATAGATATTGTCAATTGTTCATAAATCTTTTGCTTACTCATATTTATGTTTCTTTAACTCTTATGGATTTCCAGAGAAAATCTGAATGTTAGGTATTAACAATTATAGCATGGCTTGTAGGACAAAATTGGACCAAAAAAAAGACACTTCAACTTGACAAATTTATAAAGGGGTAATAGAAATTTTTGTCATTAAGAGTTATCTCTCTTATCAGAGTATTGATATACCTTAATGCCATCCTCCACAAACAAGAGGCCTTAAAGGATGAGTACAAACCTGAAGAAGCTCTGCATCGACAAGTTGTTGCTTCTCAGTAAGAGTGAAAAATTCCCGAAGGGACTTTTAAAAAACAAACAACAACATATTTTATTTCTGTCTTTGCACCATCGACCATGAGTCGATGACTTAATGATGCGATAGTGTACTAGGTGACCCTATCGTGATTTTACACCATACTTATAATCAACACGGTTAGCATTACGAAATGTAAAGTGTTTAGATCGCCTTATCGTTTTTAGAAGAGACTTGTATTAGTGCATCATGCAGATCCAAAATACAAGGACTTGCTGTACTGTACTCAAACAACTAACTTCATTTGGTTTGATCTGACCTTATATAGACTTCCTGTCGAGCTTGGAGAAACCTTCTGTTTAGCGAGATGACGTATCTACGAGTATATCCTTAAAGTTATTATCTATTTCCTTTTTAGCAGAAACAAACTCTTTTTTCGTATTATTTATTAATAAACTATTCTTTGATAAAAATGTTGTAATAAACTGAAGTGTTTCAAGGACAAGCGATGCATCGTCAATTATTGTTTTGAACGGAAGTGCGTCAAAAATGTATGACGTTTTTAATAGGAAAAAAAGAGTTTTAGGTCACCTCTAATCCTAGCCCGTTGTTGTTCTTCGGTCGTAAAGTAATGAATATATTCACTTCTAATAGTTTGAATAGTTCCAACTAATTTTGTGTAAAAAAAAAAAAACAAAAAACTGTGAATAAAGAGTGGTCAAGAACAGTGTGAATTTCAAGGTTCCTCGGACCTGAGGGGTCAAAATAATCAAATAATAAAAATTAATGCAGTATTCAAAAAAAAAAAAAAAAAAGGAAAAATTATATCAAACAATGTCTTTTACCAAAATTTTGAAATTCATGTAGATTTTGAACATATATTTTGAAAGTTCGTCGATTCTTTGAAATTTTTCGCTCTGTATATTTAAAAGACAAACTCAGCAGATGATAAGCAAGGGTGCCTCTTTCAAAATTGTCAATTCATTTCACCAAGATCATGGATTGCAGTGTTAATTTTAATCTATTGAATGTTATTCTTATGATAACTATTTATTTACTGATGAAATTGTAATCAATGGGTCAATTGAAAAAAGGATTAAAGAAGAATTTAATATTTTTTAGACGAGAAACATTTTCGTAGTATTTTTTATGGTCAGATAGCCTTATAAATAGATTCAAACATAAGAGCCAAATTACAAAGATATCTATTCCGATTTTTAATTACCATTTGCGCCTCGTGATTAGCAGACCTATTTTTTATTCATATGAAGCAGAATTTGTGCAAAATCTTATGCGTGAAAAGAAGAAAACAATTTCTGTGGCCTTCAACTCGACATTCAGGTATATCAACGACGCATTGTCAATTAACAATGGTGATTTCCATTCTCTTGTCGATACGATATATCCTGTTGAGCTTGAGATAAAAGATACCATAGAGTTTGACATATCTGTTTCATATTTGATATTTTACTTGAAAAAGACGTTAATGAAAATCTAACAATAACAAAACTCTATGATAAAGTGATGACTTTAACTTTTCTATCGTCAATTCCCTTTACTTATGCAGCAATATACCTTCGATCATCACCTGCATACGGAGTTTATATCTCTCAGTTGATCCGATACACAAGGGCATGCTCTACTTAATAACAATTTCAAAAAAGAGGTAAATTATTGACAAACCTGACCCCACCTCTAATGTTTTGGAGGTCCTTGTTTGCTCTGCTCCTATTTTGTATTTATATTTTATGGACTTTTGATCTTGAATACTGTTCATTATCTCCATATGTTTCATGCAGAGGATACATTTTAGTGTCAGTAAAAACTAGGGTAAGACATAAATTAAAAGTATTTCATGATCTCACCACGAAAAAAAACCTATGCTTTTTTCAGCAATGTTTTGCCCCTTATCTCTACATGTATTATACACTTAAAATCTGGTCCAGATTGTATTTTTGGCCTGCGATATTTTGCACTTTTTCTTTAAAATCAAGCAATAATCAGCTTTACAAAGATTTAAATTTTTAGTTCGTGTACTTGTATTTGCAGATGTTTCCTCTTTATTAAACCAAATATGTATATGCCCCGGCTAAAAAAGGGAAACTAGTAAATGATGAAAATGAGGATACCAAGCCATTTATCCCAAATATTGACCCTTCACTTTTAAGACATATTTTGTTGTAATATACTCATTCCCGGTTGTAATTTCCGTTCACTTACCAGTATAACATTCAGTATGTTCCTTTTTTCTATAATTAAACATTCAAAACAGACAAGAAAACATATGGTTGTCTTTTTCATTATGAAAACAGACAGGAAACGTATAATTGACCTAAATATCTGAAGAGGCCATGCCAACAGAAAGAAAATATGTATTACTAGTTTGTAAAAATTAAAAATTTATTGAAGTATAATCTATCAAATACTCAGTCTAGATATACGGTAAATACATACAAGATTAAACTGATTTACATGATTGTACCTTCATTTATATCAAAGTTGCATTATCAAAACTGTGTCTCAAATTGTAGAAAAATAGATCCCTTTTATACAAAATATACTATGATACTTTATATTCTGGTTGAATGTACCATTCACATGTTTTAATTTTTATACGTTTTCATGATAAACTATTCGACAATCTAGTAAATTTCCAAATCACTAACATTCAGATATATTTATGCCCTCCTTCAGGGCATATTGCTTTGCTGCTGTCTGTCGGTCCACTTAGTTTCCGTTCATTTTCTTCACAATCGTTGCAAATACTAAAATGAAATTTTGTATAAAGATATATCAGATGAATATCTAGGTCAAGTTCTGATTTGGGTATGATCGCGCCATTTTTGACTGAGTAATGCCCCTTTGGACTTAGAAAAATTCCAATTATTTGCAGTTTCTGTTCATTTTCTTTGCAGAGGTTGCAGATACTGAAATGAAATTTAGTATACAGATTTATCAGATAAATATCTACATGTAGGTCAAGTTCTGATTTGGGTACGATGGCGCCATTTTTTGATAGAGTTATGTCATTTTGGACGTAGAAGGTTCCAATTTGGGTGGGTGGGTGGGTTGGGGGGGGGGGGGGGGGGGCATAAGTGTTTTACAAACATCTCTTGTTTCAGATATATTAGTCATTGGCATACATTGTACATTGATGCAATTAGAATAGAATTAGTCTTTTAATTAAACTTAAAGCCACCTGATCAGTCACTAGAGTGACAGGGACGTGCGTTAAATTTAAACATTTTCCGCTTCTTCTGGAAACGCATAACTAACTAGGGCTAATTGTAACGGGAACCGTTACAGATGTTCCCCAAACGCTCCCCAACTCCCTTTTGGTGCCTTATTCCCTGTAAGCTTCATTAAATAAGACGAACTCTATGCCTTATAGACTATAACAATGTTCTCCCAGGAGTATATTAAGTATATTCAAATTTATGCATTGCACGCATGTGCATTTGAATGCATGACTTGTGCGAAATGACCATATCATCTTGTCTACACTATTTATATACTAGAAATTACTGCGTTTTATCCAAAAGTATTTAAAAACACGTTTTAATCTAGTGTATTTGTAATTTTACTCATGTCACGTGCACGCACGTGCATGCACGTGCATGATGACCATACCTTCTTGTAGGGGTCCATTTTGTCTGTCTATGTTCTTAATCCCATCCTGTTTGGTTGAAAAACAAGGGAGTTATAGCCATTTAAAGTTTAAGCCAATCAGATTGCAGCGCACGTGCATGCGCGTATTTTTATGACAATTATTATATATCATATTGTAGGACATCTTAAAGTATGCTTATGTTTTAAATTTCAAAGCATTTTGTGAAAAAAACAGAAAAGATATTGAGATTTTTGTTTCAGCCAATCAGAGCAAAGCGCACGTGCACGCACATGCATGCATGTGAATGGTGACCATACCATCCTGTAGGAGTCCTTTATGTCTATCTATGTTCTAAATCCCACGCTGTTTGGTTGAAAACCAATGGAGTTATACTCATTTAAAGTTTCAGCCAATCAGATTGCAGCGCACGCGCATGCGCGTGATTTCATGAAAAATTTTATATATCATATTGTAGTACATCCTAATGCATGTCAATGTTATAAATTTCAAAGCATTTCATCATAAAACAAAAAAGATATTGAGATTTCTGTTTCAGCCAATCAGAGGAAAGCGCACGTGCATGCGCGTGAGTTCATGCAAATTTGACCATGTCATCTTATCTACACAACTTATATATCTTTATATAATGAGTTTCAAAACATTTTATCAAAAAATATAAAAGTTACAACCTTATTAAATATATCAGTCATTTTACTCATTGCACGCGCCCGCACGTGCATGCGAATGCGCGCAAAATGACCTTCGTTCACACAACATGCCTACTAACCCTAAAAAGGTTTTAACTTAGTTTGGTGAACAGTTTCTGAGAACACTCGCGGACAAAAAAGTACCGGAGAAGAAATAAGAAGAAAAAAGAATAATAATAATAACTAGAGCAAAGCTCGTTGCAAAGCAACGAGTAGGTCTTCCGTCCAGTTTTGACCGGTAGTGCCGGAAGTGACGGAACAAAAGACAGCAAGAAGCTAAGTAGTCTCCAGTGACTTAATAATTTAAATTTTGTATCAAAACCTTCAAAATAAGCCATTTTCTGCTACTTCCGGTTTGACCGGAAGTGACGACAACGGACGGAAAAACTTCTTTTTATGCTCTCAGAGACATATGCAACCCATAAACTTGTCAAGAACGGCAAAAAAACGCGTTTTCCGACCACTTCCGGTTTTGCCGGAAGTGACGACGACGGACGTAATTTGATGACTTCAATAGATGAGGCTTGACATTTTGAACAACTTTGCTTCTTTGAGGTATTACAAATTCTCAATACTTTTTGAGATATAAAGAAAAAACTTTCGGCCCCTCTAGGCCCTTCTATTTAGGGAAAATTCTACACTTCTTTTGTTCTATATGTTTAAACAAAATATTTCCAGGTAAAAAGATATCGTAGAAAATGTGCTAAAAATTTTGAAATTCGCGATAGGACTATTTTCGGACCATAGCGAGCGTCGGCGCTTCGTACTTCCGGTAGTTATGATATACCTAGTACTCTTCTCCAAAGGTTGCTCTAGCATCACTGAAAATTTCATGCGGCTGTGTCGAGTGCTTTTTGAGAAAACAGCCGGACAAATTGACCCTCTAAAAATCACAAAATCGCAGAAAACTCCAAACCGGAAGTGACGTCATCAAAACGAAAAAAAATGAATCGAGTTCAAGTAATGCCTCATTAGTCCTGAAAGTTTCATAGAAATCCATCGAGCCGTTTTTGAGAAATCGCGTGCACAAAATCGGTAAGAAAAAAAACAATAATAATAATAAGAAAAGTGAAAAAGAAACCTAAGAATCACTAGAAGGTCTTCCGCTAAAGCCGGAAGACCTTAACTAGTGCTAATTGTAACGGGGACCGTTACAGAATATCCCCTGTAAGCTTCATTAAATAGGACAAACTCTATGCATTTGAGACTTTGAACAACATTTACCCAGAAGTGTACCAAGTTCATTCAAATTTTAGCATTGCACGCGTGCGCGTGTGAATGCATGTGCGTAATGACCATATCATATTGTCTACAGAATCTATAAATTTTAATATACTAAATATTAAAGTATTTAATCCAAAACTATTAAAAAATACGCTCATTCAAGTGTATTTTTTATTTTACTCATTTCACGTGCACGCACGTGCATACATGAGCATGGTGACCATACCTTCTTGTAGAAGTCCATTACATCTATCTATATTCTAAATCCCACCCCGTTTGGTTGAAAACCAAGGGAGTTATAGCTGTATAAAGTTTCAGCCAATCAGATTGCACACATGTACACGCACGTGTATGCATGTGCATGGTGACCATGCCTTCTTGTAGAAGTCCATTATATCTATCTATGTTCCAAATCCCATCCTGATTGGTTGAAAATCAAGGGAGTAATAGCTATTTAAAGTTTAAGCCAATCAGATTGCAACGCACGTGCATGCACGTGTTTTCATGATAATTGCTATATATCATGTTGTAGGATATCATAATGTATGGCTATGTTCAAAATTTCAAGGGATTTCGTCAAAAAACAAGAAAGATATAGAGAGTTTTGTTTCAGCCAATCAGAGCGAAGTGCACGTGCATGCGCGTGAGGTCTTGCGATTTTGACCATGTCATATTGTCTATGCTACTATTATATCCTTATATTATGAGTTTCAAAGCATTTCATCAAAAATGTAAAAAGTTACGCCTATATCAATTAAATCGGTCATTTCACATGTTGCACGTACACGCTCTTGCAAGCACGTGCGCGCAAAATGACCTTCATTCCGCAAATCTACATAACATGCCTACTAACCCTAAAAAGGTTTTACCTAAGTCGGATGTGTAGTTTACAAGATCACTCCCGGACAAATAAGTACCCAGGAAGAAGAAAAATAATAATAATAATAAGAAACAGAGTAAAAACAATATGTTCCCCAACTTCGTTTGGGGAACATAATAATAAGAAACAGAGTAAAAACAATATGTTCCCCAACTTCGTTTGGGGAACATAATTACACCAATTTCGGCATAGAACTTCTTTGAAGGAGGAAATCTAAAACTTGAAATTTCATTTCCCCTGCCCCTAAAGTCCATAATTTACTGCAAAGCTAAAAATTACCCTCTTAACTCCTGGACATCGTTCATTTAAATTACTGTCATTTTTCAATGAGCATTGAGCCTTCTTCAAAATTGATGAATTTCATTGACTCATTGAGTCTGAGCTACAGTGTACATAAACACCTGCAAAATTCCAGAAGCCTTGATTTTCACCCCATACGACACAGGATGTATTGTTTGATTCAATTTTGATATGCACAATGTACTTAGAAGTATTTTTAGAATGTTGCTTACATACTATACAAGTAGAAGTAAATTGTTAACATGCTTTAATGGGACTTAGTCATCAAGGCCAGAAGGAGGTGATCTAGAATTTGCCCTGAATGTTTAGTGGAGGAAAAAACAAATTAACTTCAAATATAAACCGTAATATCAAAAAATAATATTAGATTTTGTGAACAATTGCTCTTAAATGACAATTATTTTATTGAAATATTAAGTTTCGTGCCACAGCTTATAAACAAACTCTCTATGGTTCCATCAACTAGTATTTCCAAACATTTCCAGATTCTCTATAAGAATGTTATAATTAAATTAACTTCTTCATCCAAGATTTTGGGAACCTAGCTGTTGAACAACAAACAAGATGTTGAAGAATAAAATGGCAAACATTTCAAAGATAGATGTTAGAAACTTTAAGGGGAAAATGTTTTCTTATAATGTTTACAAAAAATAAATGGAGACAAAGAACAGTATTCAAGATTAAAAGTCCATAAAACAATACAAAATAGGAGCAGAGCAAACAAGGACCTTCAAAACATCAGAGGAGGGATCAGGTGCCATGGACAGGTCTGGGCGGCCTCCGTTTTTGGAGGATAGCTAGATTCAATATGGCAGCCAAATTTTTTACCATATATGGAAATCACTATGCAATGTCGGATAGTTTATCATCTGATTTCAGAGGATAACACGGGTAATTTTAAAACGCCTCGTGCCTACCTTTAATCAAAAAGTGCAAGCACCAGAGTACAATTAAATAAAAGATCAAACATTGAACTATCGATTGTATGTGGCGATTTGAGATTCTATGTCTAGAATTTTTACAATACGCTTTCAAAGTTGGCACTTCTTGCGCTTTATTTCTACTTAATATTTCTTGTTATTTTGTTTAATTCCAATGTTTTTCCCTATCAGGACTAATAAAAAGGCACTTTTAAAATGCTCAAACAAACATACTCAGTAATAACATTACTTTCATATTTCCTTTAATCAAAAATTCGCGGGAAACACAAGAGAAAACGTACTGTAAAGGCAAAATACACTCTGTCTGATATTTCAGCAAAGATAAAATAAGTACCAGTATTATTTAGAGAAACAAGAAAAAAGCATTCGCCCACTTTTAGCTGTGCAGCATCAATTCCTAGATGAGGCCTCGACAGGGAGTATGCATCCGCAGTATATATATATTTTCACGGACAACGTAAGTTTCAGTCAGATTAGTTTTGACAACGGCCAAAAACGAAGTGAAAGAGTAGTACGGCAGTCGTCAGTGATCAAAATTGAAGATAAGATTTTAAAAAGGGGCAAAAAAATGGACTTGAATGAGTTTGCACGAGAAGAGAGGAAAATCAAGGGGGGGGGGGGGGAATTTCACCTAATCAGCTAGTGTTTGCTGCATCCATGAACCCATTGACTTCCCTTTGAAGGGGACACAAGAAAAGCAGGGAAAGCAAACATGTTTTCAGGAATTTATCCACCATAGGATTTTTCTCCATAACGTATTTTTTTGTTTGGATCGAAATATACAATGTATCCATAGTAACGTGTAGATTCTGTGTGGAATATATTTTTTTTAAGTGATTCAGCATTTAATATGTGCACGTGCTTTTGATACATTGAATCAGATTTGTCTTTTTGACCGTGCTGTATTTTAGATATTTTCAGACAGGAAAGAGTCTTTAACTAAGCGTTAAACTGAATAATTTATTGACCGCAAATTACCAAAATTTGT